>NC_064634.1:254278182-254579099 GCF_023864275.1 Schistocerca cancellata
AACCACAGGCACATAGACACAGGCAACAGAGCATGCACAATGTCGGCACTAGTACAGTGTATATCCACCTTTCGCAGCAATGCAGGCTGCTATTCTCCCATGGAGACGATCGTAGAGATGCTGGATGTAGTCCTGTGTAACGGCTTGCCATGCCATTTCCACCTGGCGCCTCAGATGGACCAGCGTTCGTGCTGGACGTGCAGACCGCGTGAGACGACGCTTCATCCAGTCTCAAACATGCTCAATGGGGGACAGATCCGGAGATCTTGCTGGCCAGGGTAGTTGACTTACACCTTCTAGAGCACGTTGGGTGGCACGGGATACATGCGGACGTGCATTGTCCTGTTGGAACAGCACGTTCCCTTGCCGGTCTAGGAATGGTAGAACGATGGGTTCGATGACGGTTTGGATGTACCGTGCACTATTCAGTGTCCCCTCGACGATCACCAGTGGTGTACGGCCAGTGTAGCTTGTTAAGAATATTGGTGGTGTTGCGTACTCGTTCCTAAGAAGTGGGTTTTGGTTGGCTAGCAAGTATACCCGTTTACTCGTGCAGTCTGGAAGCAGGGTCTTGTATTCAATCGATTCTCACCTGCCCAGCTGGGTTTTTCCTCTTGAGGGAATCAGTAACGGAAACATACATTCCCGAATTAGTTCTCAATGTGAACAGGTAGCAGTGGACGATACCAGGTGCAGAAGAATGAAACCTGAATTCCCGTATAGATGATTCTAGCCGTTAGCTTTGGGACCGAGAGACCATGTCCGTGTGCGGTCGCGTTCTCGCTTCCCGCGCCCGGGTTCCCGGGTTTGATTCCCGGCGGGGTCAGGGATTGTCTCTGCCTCGTGATGACTGGGTGTTGTGTGCTGTCCTTAGGTTAGTTAGGTTTAAGTAGTTCTAGATTCTAGGGGACTGATGACCATAGATGTTAAGTCCCATAGTGCTCAGAGCCATACGAACCATGTCTGCATCGCCATCTGCTTCCGGTAACGGCTGACGACTAATGTCAACACACAGTAACCCAAATTCGATGCATCGGTATCTGTTTCAAACCCGTAAACACGTCTAGTTTTATGCGGACAGCATTGGTTTTCTGTTATCATTTGAAGAACGCTGCTGCAGAATCGCATCGACTGCTTGTCGAAGCTTTCGGCAAACATGATCTTGGGAAAACAAAGTGTTTCCAGTGTTTCAAACAATTCAAAAGTGGTGATTTTTACGTGATAAACGACGAGCGCTGGAAACCACCGAAAAAGTTCCAAGACAACGAACTGCAGGCCTTATTGGGTGAAGATGATACTCAAACTCAACAGGAACTTGCGGAACAATTGAACATGAAGCAGGAAGCCGTTTCTCTCAGTTGAAAATTATGAGAAAGGGGCACAAAATGGGAAAATGAGTTCCGCATGAACTGAATGAAAGACAGCAAGCAAATCGAAAGACCACTTGTGAAAGACTGCTCGCCAGATACAAAAGAAAGTCGTTTCTCCATCGAATAGTGACAGGTGATGAAAAATGAATGTTGCTTGAGAATCGCATAATAAATGTATTGTGAAACCGGTCGTAAGTTTAAAATTAATATAACGTCGTTCCCCAGACTTGATCGGAAACATTCGTGTTTTAAGCGTCTACGGACATTGGTACATAAATGAGAGAAATAAAATAAAATAAATTGAAAACAGTGGTCGGGTTTCTGCACCGCAAGGCTGCCTAATAAGCCAACGCTTCGACTGAGGCGACTGACTTCTGAGCGCCACATAAAGTACCTCACAAACCTGGACTGTGGTTTTCTGAAAAATAGTAGAGTATCTACGGATTATCCGAGACACACATTCGCTTATTTTGAGTCTTCTTCCACTGAGCGAAGTTTCTGATAATTTTCCTTGTTAGTGGCCCTACATGAAGCTATTCGGTCGGAGCAGGCGCACCAAGTTTCTCCCTCTCCCTTGTCTCGTCATCTTATAACACTAACGGCCTCGTGCACCGGTCTCGACTAAAAGTTAACAGCAGTAACATCGCCATTTAACCCTGTTTAGCGCAAAATTTTGGTGCACTGACCTCGATCAAAGTTAATCGGGGGAGTTGAATTTGAGCATGATTCACAGGCGGTTTTTACCAGATGATAGGGTTTTATAAGCATATAGTATTAAGATGGCAACACGTATCGATGTACTGAGACAGACTCAACACGTTCTATACTGTAATGTAATGCATGATGAATCCAGAAAGTTTCTCAAATTATGAATAAAATTTACCAGGAGGCACACGTAACCACACTGGCTGTTTTTCTTAATAAGAGGATCACGCGACAAGAGGAGTTTTGTAGTTATACTCGTGGTCCGTGAAGTATACTCAAATTTACCTCTCCCGACGCAGTTCGATGCAGCTCTAAGAAATTCTCGAAAAAAGTCGACTTTTAAATGTTTTGGCCATTTTGAATATGCTATAATGAAGTAAATTTTTTTTTGTCCTTGCTCGCTGCGTGGGAAGGGGGCGGTGGGCTGAGTTCGATTAGAGGTGCATTAAAATTTTTAATCAAAGATGTATGTTCTAGAAGTGTTATGTCTTTTATAAAGGAACGGTAATTGAGAAATTTTGTTTGCAGGTAAAAACTGGATTTTTGTATGCAGTATATACTAGTTAGAAATAAGAAGACATGAATTTTTCATAAAAAGACAATTAGTAGTGTTAAGTAGCATACATTAAATGACCTTCGTATTTCAATAACATAGGTTTTCGACCTGAACGGAAAAAACGTAAAAAAATATGACCGAAACGAGACACTGTACATTTCTTCTTCTATACTGCAGCCCCCAGTTCTTTTATTTTCAAGAAATGATGCATTCGCACCGACCAATTACAGAAGTATATCCGGCGAAAAATTTGTTCTTATTTTGTTCTCCATTTCGCGAAACACAGACGAATGGGCTATTAGCGAGGTGTAAACACACTTCTGCTTATTGGCGAGAGTGAGAGCTTGTGACAGTGACGTCACTCACGAGTGACTGTCTTGAAAACTTGTGTACATAGGCAGCCGTGTGCAAATTCGTATCTCTATTGAAATCTTTGCATCTCGATGGCGCCTTCTATTGGAATACAGGGAGTTAGCCAATGTCAAATGCACGGTTGGCTGACGACGGTTTTCTGACTGACAATTAACGTTGCTGCACTGCAGAGACATTTAAACGCGGTTTACTTTTAACCATGATCACGGGACCGAAACTGATGCACTCAGCCACAACAGGACACCGCACTATACAACCAACTTCGATATTGTTGCACTTCGCCTCCCGTGGCCGTTATTGGAAACACACAGTGACGTTACATTAACAAAGTGCAGTGGTGACTAAGGAAAACGCACTGCACAGTCATTGCTTTCAGTTAAACTGTGCATAAATAACTATCAAGAATTCAAACCTGTCCTCGTGAAATATCGACAATAATGGCGATAGTGCAGTGCGATGTTACTCATAATCTTTGGATATTACTGAAAGTGGTAAACAGAGGAAGACGTTGAGAAAGTGGACATATTCAGGTGAAAAAGAAATGATGTTCGAAGTTGTACAATTTTCCCAAGGAGATAAAAAGCCCAAGCAGGTAAGTGATACCCTTCAGAAATCAGTCTAACGGGCGGCAAAAATGTTAGGGACTTCAGAAAGAAAAGTAAAATACACTTTGAAGGCCTGCAAGGAAGGAGAAGCTAAACCCCTTGAAAACGAAGGCGTTTTAGAATTGTAGTCTCTCTAGATGACTTCAATAAAGCACTTATTCGAAGAAAATATTTTGGTGCATAGGACAGAGGAAGGAAATCCCAACGTTGAGAAACCTGCTATTATTTTCAAAAACTCAGTCACATTTTCAGGGAGGATGAGAGACATCGGAAAATTGAAAAATGTGGGATTTAGTTTCAAAAAACGTTAAACCAACCAAACAGAATATTTTGCTGCTTAGCGTGCAGAATACTTGAGAGAAATCAGAGCTGATTTAAGTGGACCGAATGAAGCACTGGTATTCGCGGGGTGCGTAGGCATTATACCATACAAAAATGTTGGTGTCGTAAGGAAGTGCCGAATGTAATTACTAACGGCGGTGAAGGCCCTATTGTTGTGCGCGCTGGAGGAGCAATGGGTTTCAAAGAGGGAGCAGACTTAATTTATGATTCGAAATCTAAATCGCAAGATTATAACTATGACATGAATGGCGATAATTATCACGAACGGTTAGAAGAGAAACTGATTCCTAACGTCCTGGCTGGTAGCATTGTTGTTCTTGATAACGCACCGTGTCATACTGTTCAGACAAATAAAGCCCCCACTTCTGCAACTCGCAACAACGACGTAACTGACTGACTCTTTTAGAACAAAGTCAGTTTGACACCGAGCTTAACAATAAATCAGCTTTTAGAGAGTGTGCGTGTAATAATCCAAAGTTGTTTTTAAAGCAGATGCAGTTGTAAAGTGGAAGGGGTAGAATCCTATAGAGCTGATTGGGATATAATGAAAAAAATGTGTAGAAAAGAACTTTCTTCCATTAATAACGATAACCAAAGAGTCTCCAAAGAGTCTTTGTGTAAGAATTCCGCACGCGTTTGGTTAAAAGCATGCAAACATATGAAGGACATTAGCTTTACGCCAGTCACTGTTGTAAGTTTTTAGTACACTATTGCAATTTCGGCCTTAGGCCATTATCACGTGATATTATGGCTTTAAGCCATGTCAACGTAATGTAAGGCCGAAATTGCAGTAGTGTAATAAAAACTTATAACAGTCACTGGCGTAAAGATGATATCCTTAAAAAAAAAAATTTAAGACTGTGAATCCCAGCTACAACAAGTGTATTCATGCGAACATGTAATAGCAACTGTAAATAAATTTTGGCCTTGCAGAGATGGGTTAATGGAATAAACAACAGGGAATATAATAATTAGCGTTGGTCTGGAGAGTGGAGACGAATGTACAGCCCTTCACGAAGACAGTTCTATGGAAACTGACAGAACGGATAAAACTGCAATCTATTACAATGAAAGCGATATATAGCAGATGAAATTGGCCTCTACGCCTGTTGTGACTGACCATCCGCTTCATAACTAATCACCAAGCTCAGTGCAGTTTTATACTCCATCCTTCGCTCTGCACCGAGCGAGGTGGCGCATTGGGTAGCACACTGAACTCTCATTCAGGAGGACGATGGTTCAAACCCGCGTCCACCATTCTTATTTAGTGATAATTAATTGAAACCCTCAGCTGCCGTCAGGCGTTGTTGACATACCTCGATGAGGACAGCTGAAAAAGTGTGCCCCGGCCGGCACTCGAACCCGGGATCTCTTGCTTACATGGCAGGCGCTCTAACCATTTGAGCCACCGAGGACACAGATGAATAGCGCGACTGCAGGGACTTATCCAAAAAAATGGTTCAAATGGCTCTGAGCACTATGGGACTCAACATCTTAGGTCATAAGTCCCCGAACTTAGAACTACTTAAACCTAACTAACCTAAAGACATTACACACACCCATGCCCGAGGCAGGATTCGAACCTGCGACCGTAGCAGTCCCGCGGTTCCGGACTGCAGCGCCAGAACCGCTAGACCACCGCGGCCGGCCGCAGGGACTTATCCCTTGCACGCTTCTCGTGAGACCCACATTTCCAACAGTCCACAATCTACGTACGTAATGTAAGCGTTCGGGCAACCTGTGCGCATTCGCACAGACGAAGGTCAATGGCTGGGTAGCCTTTAACTATATATATATATATATATATATATATATATATATATATATATATATATATATATATGAAGATAGTAACTGTTTTCGAAAGAACAGATACCACTGATGGCCGTGCAGGTTCTCTAGAATAAATGATAATCGAGGTACATCAACAACACCTGTCGGCAGCTGAGGGTTTCAATTAATTATCATTTATTCTAGAGAAGCTGCACGGTCATCAATGGTATCTGTTCTTTCGAGAATAGTTACTATCTTCATATATATTCTGATTTAGGTTTTCCGTGATTTCCCTAAATCGCTTCAGGCAAGTGCCGGGATGGTACCTTTGAAAGGGCACGGCCGACTTCCTTCCCCATCCTTGCCTAATTCGATGGGACCGATGATCTCGTTGTCTGGTCCCCTCCACACAACCAACCAACCAACCTCCACTCCGAATCCCGATTACCTGCCGACACGCGATAAGCCTACCGAAGCACCTTCATTCCTGGGTGCAATATTATCGTGCTCGGCTAATACAAACATCCATATTAATCACCTCCACTCAGAATACACAGTTAAGACGCAATTATCAGACACAGCCTCGAAAGGGGCCATTTATTAGTTCAAAAGAATGTGCTGGTAAGCTGATGAAAGCAGTCGTGTAAGACGACGAACTGAGGCAAGAACTTGCTTCAACGAATATGATTAAATTTTCAGTTTTGCTAATTTACGATGACCTAGAAAGGATCGCGGCAATATTGTAAATTAGCAGGTTTGAAAATGTTGTTAAATATCAAAATTATTATATCGCTAGAAACAGTTTCTACTTCAATGTAGAGAAGGCTCCTTCACTCATACCGGAAATACCTCTCTGTCTGAGCGAAAGAGTCAGTAGAACAGGAGCACTGGGACTCAATCTTAGGTTTATTAAATGTTATTGTCATTTTATTGACTTATGTGCAGTTATTAAGGCATTTGAAATTTCAGTTGTAATGCAATAAAAAGGCATTATATTAACTATAAAAACTCTGAGGGGTTTAATAAATTGACGGGTAAGCTGACGAATCACGAAAAAAGGCGAGTGGCTAGTCGGCAATAATCATTTTACCCTCCATCCATCTTAGAAGACTTCTGTATTTTTAATTCAAACAACATTCTAGGAGATCATAGATATTATTAAAAAAGTAAAACACATATATAAGTAGATGAGATTTTAGGACTAAATCACGAATACCACATTATGTAATGAGAGATAGTGGTTACACACGCGCTGTCGCTTACGAAGTGACGAGCAATCTTACACGCTCTGGGCTGCACAACACGGTTTTGTCTGTGGTGACCTAAGCGAATGGCAAGGTCAAATGTTCGGAATTGACAAACTTGGCTAGCTGACTGAGGTCACTAGATGTTGGCAGAGGTACTCGGTAAAGCGTCATTTTCGTAAACATGTTATCTTAACCCTTTCGTCGTTTCACCCGACTGCCCCCCACGGTTGATCCAACACTCACCATTTTTTGGAAGCAGGGCCGGTTTAAGGCCCAAGCGATACAAGCCACCGCTTGGGTCGCCAAGCTGAGAAAGGGGGGGGGGGGGGGGGGTCAGAGAAGCCACGAATATAAAGCCGTCGTTCTCACGAGGCGTGGAATCGCACGTGGGCGAGGAGCTGGCGACGTGACAGCGTGGAATTTCACGTTCCGCTACACTGAAGAGCGTGAAATAAAGAATCTGGCATGTCAGCTTTTAGCTTCGGGGAGCAACGTGACCAATGAGATGGGGCATCGTTCTACATTACAAGGCAGAACATAGGAGTTGCCATATTGTACGGCGTTAAGCATTGTATTTGGTAGGTTATTTTCTCATAAAGTACATGAAAAAGCACTCCGTCTTCAGGCCACAGTGGCCCATCGGGACCATCCGACCGCCGTGTCATTCTCAGCTGACGATGCGGATACGAGTGGTTTGTGGTCAGCACACCGCCGTCTCGGTCGTTATGCTGCTTTTCTTTGACCGGAGCCGCTACTGTTCGGTCGAGTAGCTCCTCAATTGGCATCACGAGGCACATAAAGTACGTGGTATGAACATAATGTGTTTCGAAGCACCAGCAAAAGGAGAGTCGTTGTAGTTGTGATTCGTTATAATAAAATGGCAGGAAACTACCTATCGGTAGGTAAGGGCTTCCTATAGTTTGTGTTTTTAGTGTTGTGAAGTGTGTGCTACGAAAGTACACCGTTTGAATGCTACGGCACGATGATGACCTCTCAAAAGCTCGTCTTCTTTTTTTACAATTTCCATATTAAAAATCAAATAATGCCATTTGTAGACACATTCTTTACACAGTCTGTGCCACATACGGACGGTTGGATGGTATGTGAAGCTGCAGCGCCGATTACAGCGTCGTGTACTCGCAAGATGTGAAGAGAAATGTAGCAAGTTCGTGTGCAGTTCATTCCTATTTTTTCACTTTCTTTCTTTAAACTATTCGCCGTGTTTTTTTATTCATTTAGTAGAAGTGTTCTCTCAAAAGTCTAAGTTCTTTATTATAAATAATATATTTGCTGCTAGTTTGGTTGCAAAGACCAACGGCTGGAATGTTTTCCCAGTGACAAGAAACCTTAACGTGACTGCCAATCTACGTCTGAAAGTAAACACAAGTTACGCACTGGGTGTTCCTGCTATTATGAAACTCTGTGTAATAGATACATACCTATTTATGGATTTACGAACTGGCTCATGTTTGTTTCTTGAAGGTAAATATATTTGTAAATGATGGTGAGCAGCTTCTAAAGTACCTTCTCTCCCGCTGGAATTAAATTATTAAACGAATCTCGATCTTATAATCTATTTTATCTAATACGTAACTTCAGAGTGTTGGTACTGAACGCAACGTCGAGAATATGAGTATTATGCATGCACAAACTGACAGTCAGTACACTTGAACTGTATTTAATTTAAAACCGAAAATTGGATGGAACTTCAACAGGCATAACGAATATCATCTAGTAGCATGTACACTATGTGATCAAAAGTATCCGGACACCCCCAAAACATACGTTTTTCATAATAGGTGCATTGTGCTGCCACTTAATGCCAGGTACTCCATATAAGCGACCTCAGTAGTCATTAGACATCGTGAAAGAGCAGAATGTGGCGCTCCGCAGAACTCACGGACTTCGAACGTGGTTAGGTGGTTGGGTGTCGCTTGTGTCACACGTCTGTAGGCGAGATTTCCATACTCCTAAACATCCCTAGATCCACTGTTTCCGACGTGATAGTGAAGTGGAAATGTGAAGGGACAGGTATAGTACAAAAGCGTACAGGCCGACCTCGTCTGTTGGCTGACAGAGACCGCCGACAGTTGAAAAAGGTCACAGTATGTTATAAGCAGACATCTATCCAGACCATCAGATAGGAATTCCAAACTGCATCAGGATTCACTGCAAGTAGTATGACAGTCAAGCGGGAGGTGAGAAAACTCTGATTTCATGGTCGAGCGGCTGCTCGTAAGCCACACATCACCCCGTAAATGCCAAACGACACGTCGCTTGGTCTAAGGAGTGTAAACAGTGGAAAAGAGTTGTGTGAAGTGACGAGTCACGGCACACAACGTGGCGATCCAATGGCTTCTCACTGTTGAAGAGCAATTCGGGAATGGCGATTGCATCTCTCAACACGATCGAGCACCTGTTCATAATGCACGGCCTGTGGCGGAGTAGTTACACGACAATAACATCCCTGTAGTGGACTGGTCTGCACAGAGTCCTGACCGGAAACCTATAGAACACATTTGGTTTGTTCGCCAGGACTCAACGACCGACATCGATACCTCTCCTCAGTGCAACACTCCGTGAAGAATGGGCTATCATTCTCCAAGAAACCTTCCAGTGCCTGATTGAACGTATGCCTGCGAGACTGGAAGCTATCATCAAGGCTAAGGGTGGGCCAACACCATATTGAATTCTAGCGTTGCCGATGGAGAGCGCTACGAACTTGTAAGTTATTTTCAGCCAGGCGTGCAGACACTTTTGATCACACAGTGTATCTCAGATCGTTGGACAGCATTGTGCAGTGTTCCTCTGCTAGAAATTCGCTGTTCAAGCCATCGATGAATCCAGAACATGCTGCGTGATTTTCTCCGTTCGTCTTCGACAATTGCTAACCAAGTAAGTCGCTTGCTTGCGAAAATTTTCTCAGACTAGCCCTTTCTGGGTGACCGCTGCCTTTCTTTGTTCCGGACTTACTTTGCTGTAGATCTAAATCTTGTTGGAAAATCAGTAGCTGAGACTCCACAATAACTTGTGTGACGATCATGAATGGCCTGTGTCGTCACAGCAGGTACATTTTTCTTTTCCCTGAAATGCCCAACACGCTTTTTTAAAATTTTTTATTACAGCCGGCGCTGTTTCCGGTGTATAGATGCTTGAGAAGCGTAGACTGCTGACTTGTTGTTTCGGAGTGTGGACTGAGAGCCACGGCTGCTCTGTTTCAGACGGTGGAGGGAGTGCTGGACCTTGTGAAGGGCCTGCTGCCCTCTGGCGACGACGGAAGCGGTGACGCCACCACTGCCGCTTCCGACAACGCGGCGTGAGGTCCAGCAGCTGCAAACGTGTCCGTAGAAACGGCCGCACTCCATTGATTTTCAGTCGCTCACTGTATTCATCGATTAAAAGTTTTCAGCAATCAGCTTTTCTTCTCTATTTTTCTGCATTCCCGTTCCTTCAGTCCCTCCTTTGTCCGAGCCGGAAGCTATCTCTTTACTTCACGAAGAATCGATCACAGCTACATCTTCAATCGAGGCATTTTCGTACACTGTAATCTCTTGAGCGCTGACTCGCTACACAAGTCTGTGAGGCTTCGTTTTTTTTTCTTTTAACAATCTGCGCTCTCCGACTTTATTCAGCCTCTAGGACGTTTTCTAAACCTGTTTGCGGCCGGCCAGGGTGGCCGAGCGGATCTAGGCGCTACAGTCTGGAACCGCGCGACCGCTACGGTCGCAGGTTCGAATCCTGCCTCCGGCATGGATGTGTGTGATGTCCTTAGGTTAGTTAGGTTTAAGTAGTTCTAAGTTCTAGGGGACTGATGACCTCAGAAGTTATGTCCCATAGTGCTCAGAGCCATTTGAGCCATTTGAAACCTGTTTACCAAATACTGAGCAGATTCATCACCTGTGCGACACAGAAACACAACAGAAAGTAACAGTTGCAACACCAAAACACACGTGACTGAAGTTGAGAGAGAAGTATGTGAACTGTATCTCTGAAACACAATGAGACAAGGACGACAGCAAAACATTTTAAATGTCGTGCTATCGAAGGACGTAAAAATAAGAGACTATGAAAATGTGCTAGAAGTACAGTTACCACAAAGAGCAGATGAAGAAAGAAGGCTGTATAAACCGCTTACAGATTAGTATCCAGTTCAGAAATAGTAAAGTTTGATAGCGACAGGAGTTGAAAAGAAAAACTGAACAGACAAAGATTAGGATATGATAAATACATTGACGAGGATGCTCCCTGTAGTAGTTAAGTAGTTATGACAAGATTAGGGCGAGATGGAACGCTTGAACGAAATAATAGAGCTATTCGAATGACTTCGGCTTTAAAACAAAATCTCCCACAGAGAGCAGACTTTTTCTTTTTTTTTTTTTTTTTTAAAAAAAAGACTTTGACCGTCGAGAAGTCACTTCTTCACTGTGACATTTCCATTCTAAGCACATCACGCTGTTTCTTAAAAGGGGTACAATTTTTTCCAAACGGCAGTGTACTATGTGCAGTCTGCCTATCTACAGGGTGTTTCAGCATCTGATGACTCCCCACATGACGACACAAAGAGCATCACTACTGTGCCATTCAAAAACATTGGAAAAATGAGACCTCTCCATGTCGCCCCACAGTGGCCGACTATGATTCATCGCTGAACACAATAATATTCACAAGCAGTCTATGCTTCCTGGTCACATAACCACTTCATATGCAGCCGCTTGTGTTGCGGTGTTAACGGCAGCCTACACGTGGGACTGTAATTCTCTAGTCCAGTTGGTGCTAGCATCCATACAATGGTGGGGGATGACACGGAAACCGGCCGGAGTGGCCGAGCGGTTCTGGGCGCTACAGTCGAATCCTGCCTCGGGCATGGATGTGTGTGATGTCCTTAGGTTATTTAGGTTTAAGTAGTTCTACGTTCTAGGGGACTGATGACCTCAGACGTTAAGTCCCATAGTGCTCAGAGCCATTTTTTTGATGACACAGAAGGTAGCTGGGAGTCCATCACCTGTTCTAGGATGATGCGCAGATGTGAAAAATTGGATTAGATTGATGAGGTTAAAGAGACAAAAATACGAGGTAATCAGTCCCCCCATTCTATATCTGCCAAGCTAGGAAGACTCCTTAGAGAGAAGGGAGCAAAAGACAAGTTCTGACAAACGCTATTGTAAGCGAGAATCAATAAAACCAAGAGACACAAGCAAGTAGAAGTGAATGAATGGTAAGAGGGTGGAGGTGGGTGAGTTGCTCCGCTCAGAAATAAGCTGGAGGTCCCTGGTACATGATATGTGACAAGAGACATACTCTCAGCATCCGACAAGTGTTTTCTCACCTTCCATTATCACAAGAAAGCTAACAGCTCAGACGAGTTGATAAAATGTCAGGAAAGAGATGACGACGAGACAGCAAACGAACAGCAAACGGAAAAGAATAAGAAGAATTAATGAGGTGGGACGGGCACGATCCAGGCTGGACCCCCGAGCAACAGCAGCTATGCATCACCTGGCTCGGAACGGGCGACGGGGCACCCCTGCAGTCCTTCAAGCGGCCGACGACGCCAATGGGTCGTATCACACAGAAAGGAGTAGAAACACCTTCACAGGTAAAACGTAAAATTAGATCAGCCATTTTGGTGATCAGCCAGTTAGGCGACATCTGCTAGCACTACAGGTAGCATTTTAACCAGTTTAAGGTTTCGCCACAAAGTGTCCAAATTGGGGTAGTCCAATAAAAAGTGGGCCACTGCGAGATGGGCACCACACTGACAGTGGATAATGATGATGATGTTTGGTTTGTGGGGCGTTCAACTGCGCAGTCATCATCGCCCACACAAAGTCCTAATTTTTAAACAGTCCAGTTTTTTTCACAGTCCAATCTAACCACTTGTCATGAATGATGATGATGATGATGATGATGGAATGATGAGGACAACACAAACATCCAGTTCGCAGGCAGAGAAAACCTCCAACACAGCCAGGAATCAAACCCAGGATCCCATGATCCAGAAACAATGGATAAGATCCTCATGTTGTAGGATGTTGCCATTGATTAGACAAGCACAGTCATTGCAAAGCTAAGAGAGAATGAAGGAAACACTGCCACATGGTCATGGACCACTTTATTGCTCGCAGCTTGCTCAGAGCAACCAAGACACACCAATCCATCTCCTAAGCCTCAAACAACTGATGGCATAGAATTTACTGAAGGTCTGGCTCCAGAATTCCTATCTCCAAAGTCGGTATCCTGGTAGCCAACTTGGCCAACCAGCCAGCATATTTGTTTCCTGGGATCCCAATGTCACCTGGGGTTCAAAGTCAACCGAACATCCAGCTTAATGATGGTCAGAAAGGACGTCCTGGGTAGCTGTAACCAATGGGTATCGAGCACTGTCGATTAAGAACATTTTGCTGGTGCAAGGACGAACATGACTGGGAGCTTGAGTCACAACTACCAAACCAGTAGTGAATGCACTGCATCCATTCGCAGGGAACATAGTTCTGTGCACCTTGCATATGAGCAGACAAAACTGGTTCGTCCATTGACCTTGGAGCTGGCAGTGAACATCCAACTCAGAAATGCATCAACGACAGCCATGAACAGTCGTCGAAAAACCATGGCATCAAAGCATGATTTCGGCCCAAAGGATAGGTCTAGACAGGCCTGATAATGGGCTACATACCAAGAAGGCATACAGGATTGGTGCCTGTCAAGAGGCAACACTGGGGAAAGTTGGAGTTCAGAGCAGAGACTGCGAGCTGCAGTCGTGACTCCAATCCTTGGCTGCTGTTGTGGGAGGTGGCTCTCCCTACCAGGAGAAAGGACACAGTAGTTTGGATGTTCAGGGGAGCAGCACATGTTTATTGCACAGCTGAACAGCAGTTGTTGGTGCTCATTCGAAAAGTATCTGTCACAAGTAAGACCAGCAGCGCTGTTATTGGTCCAACATCCACAATACGGAAGGTGATGCTTAATCATATGTCAGACTCCGATAATCAAGATGGGACAGGTTCAGAACATCGTATAGTAGCAAAAATGTAGAGAGGCGTGCACACCAGCTTCTGTTACTGAGGCACATTCACTTAAGAAAGCGAAGATGGAGAAGCCACGTCAATTGGACATTGAGATCATACCAAGAAAGTGATAAGTCTCCACCACACTGAGTAGTTGTTCGTCGAGGTAGAGTTCTAGTTGAGAATGAAAATATGATGGCGACAGAAGAGCATGATGCAAGTCTCATTGGCTGAAAACCAGTAGCCATGGGAGAACTCACGATGGCACCTCTTGAATGGCAATCTGCAGTTGGCGTTCAGCAACAGACTGTTCACAGCATTCTTGTTTCTGTCCTTTTATTGGGTATTGGACCTGGGGGTGAAGTATTTTAAAGGTCATGAGGCGCACCATCGTTGGATGTTTCTTATGGCGTCGGAGAGCCTGTCTGAAATTTCTAGTGGCCATGGCGATTTCGGAAGTCTGCTGGTAATACAATGGACGCAGTTCTGTTTTGGACAGCCGCATCGATACATCCACATGGTTGGGTGCTTACAGCGACAGTAGAGGCAAAGCTGTCCCAATCAGCATTGTTGACGGCCCAGGCGAATGATGCTGGCGAAGGGAGAGGACGATGGGAAAATGATCACTGTCACGGATGAAGGGGAGAAGAAGACGGCTGAAAATGCAAAGATTAACGGCAACTGTTATCCATATGCCACTCTGAAATGTGTGGAGGCACCATTATTGAAGAGACAAAGATCGAGCTCTGAGAGCAAAGTTTTGATAGCGGCCAGTGGTCGTAGTTCTTCACAGTTGTCACCCAAAATAAGGAAGGTTGGCGCGATGTGGGTGTACCGACGGGGGGGGGGGGGGGGGGGCAAGAGGGGGTAGATGGTAGATGCAGAGAACATGTTCTGAGACACTTCACATCGGGAGGGAGGCGGTAAAATCCAGGACGTCCTCACACAAACACTCACAACCTCCAAAGTGGCATGTGTTTACTGTAGACAGAGTCGAGAAGGTACGTGCAAACTCTGACCAACGCTCAGTCATAGTCAGCTCGATTCTTAAAATAGCCCTGATAGCGTAGGGAAGGATTTTCAATGCTGCCATCCAAGTTTTCTGGAGTGCAATTCAGAAAGCGGGAGAAATGTCTAAGTTTGTGTTTATGAAAAAAGTTTATTGTAGCTCAGCCTGACGATGAAGGTTGACATTATTGATGAGGTTTATAGCTGAAACGGCAACTAACCACAAATATGGTTCAACATGGTTTACTTGGATCATACATTGACCTGTTTCTAATTTTTTACAAATCCGTCTTGAGATAGTTGTTACACTTTTCTTTTTCGTTTTCTTGCTGGGGCCTCGTTTTATAACGGTTATTGGTTTGCTGCACTGGACAGACGGAAAGGTTTTTGTTCACAAATGTGGTACAGTTTTCGATAGATTTATCTCTTATGACCTTTACCAAAACATTTATGAAAAAGTTTTAAAAGTTATTAAAACGTGAAATGTGGCGAAAACTTACGTGCTGTACGCTTCTGTGTGATGAAACCGCCCTGTGTTTTCGTCGTGAATTTTCGAGTTAACACGTTTTTGGACACGCGCAATGTGAGTGCTGCTCAATTCCGTATAAGATTTTCTTGTCAGAAAGGAAGGATGCAAAGATAGAGAAGCGTAACTGGGTGCTTCACTTCTTTTGCCACGTAATGTAGTCTCAAAACGTGAAGTATGTATCATCATGAAACAAATTTTTTAATCAGCTGTAAATTGGGTCTTCAATGTCTGTATGGCATTTGATATATGAAATATGTAGCTACATTAGTGTCGAAAACTTAACAATACTCATGAAATGAGGGCATATTACCTGGACAGGAACTCAAAAGGCATCACAGCACATGTTTCATACAAACGTAACAAAAACGTCTAATCAGAAATGTTCTGAAGTCAAGGAAACATTTTAAAAAAAATGGCACATTATCGAAAAATCTTCTTCACAACAATAAAACAGGTACTCTTTATTACGTCGTATATTACATCGAAACACGATTTTATGTATACAAAACGTTTTCATCACACTTCAGTTAAATAACGCAATGTATTATAAATAATAATAATAAAGATGGTAGCAGAAGTGAAAGGATAACATTAAACCATAGATGCATATATTCAACGCCAACACTGCTAGTAATAATAGCAGTACTACTAGTAGTAGCAGTATTACTGATACTAATAATAATAATAATAATAATAATAATAATAATAACAATGATTATTAGGAAGTGTGTGCGGGTAGAAAAATGATACATTAACTCATGATGAGTGAGTTCTAACCGAGAGAAATTCTGTTTAAGTGTTTGAGATGAGAACTTTTTAATATGGGAGAGATTTTCTGGGAAAGGAGGTTAATCAGTTGTAATGGGAGAAAGAATGTATAGAAACAAATGAGCAGGTAGTGTCGTTGCTTAGGAGGCAGGTCATTAATTTTGTTTTAATGTCAGAGATACGATACAGCTCTTGATATTGTGTAAAGTATAATGAAAATGACGAATGTCATAGGTATGTATCGTATGTACGGATTCATCATGGTAAACTTTCCTGAGATAGAACTTGCAGGATATAATCGCCGTAATTGACAATGGAAATTACAAGCTTTTTGTACAACTAGTTTTCTCAGGTACACAGGGAAGAGGTTTTGATAATAATGTAAGCCCCGTTTATGACTAAAGATGGAATGTATTATGATAATTCCACTTTAATAGTCCTAGAATGAGTAACGTGGACTGCTTAGCTTCTGGATGGCTTCTGAGTTTTAACTCTGTATTCTGTGATAATACAAAACGTCAGTATCGACATTCTCGAGAGCAGTATTCCAGCTAATTTTTTTACTTAACTGTAGGGCTATTCGTAAGCAGCTCCGGGGTTTCAGAGAACAAATGCGTGTAAACTGCACGTCGCACAGAAAACAGACACATACCAATGGACAGAGCATCTTTGAAAGCTTTTAACTCACGCGGCAGGTGCTCAGTAAGGGAAATATCAATACGATAGTCAGACTCTTGCTATACACGTCCCAACACGTGGCCGATATATGCAACTGAATTAATATCCTTCTTTGCGACTCTTCCAAATTAAACGGGAGTGGAGGAAGAAACACACGATCATTAACATAATCCCCTCAGAAGGAACCGAATGATGTCAAAGTGACCATGGGGGACCACTGGAGAAGAGGAGATTCATGAGAGAAAGCAGTTACAGTGCAACGCTGGGGCAGCTCTGCATTGAGGTAAACACGAACATGTTAAAAAAAATCTGGTGAAGCATTATTCTGTAGGAAAACGAAGTCTCCACTGTATTGCTGTAATTGTCATCTTTCTAGACACAAATAAAAACCAACTTCTGTGAAAAACCGTATTCGTCCAGCAGAGGCTGTAAGTCATTGCAAAAGTCAGAACGAAATTCTTAGTCCTTAGAGGCAGCACATGTAAAAGTGCAGCCGGTATGGTTTTACCATCCATACTTGCACCAGGCAACTGAATGCGTTATCTGCAGTTCTCTGCTCGCACCTACCATCGGTTTCCCCTGTATGTTGGAGAATTTACCTGGTATTTTGGACCAAATCGTTCTTTGAACTGTCATGATTGACGAACAGTTCGTGAATTAAATAACATAAAACATATGCATTGCTCCATTATACCCAATGTTCTAAGATGCGTGCCCCACTAGTGGTGTGGTCTACAGCTATACTATGACGTGTATTATGAACAGAAACTTGGTGAGGTTCATTTGGAAATTTGGAAATTTGTTGTAAAGTCTTATGGGACCAAACTGCTGAGGTCATCGGTGCCTGGAGAGGTGCACCATCCATTGACATATGCCATTTCTCCATCTGTCTTGTAATTTTTGTATAGCTCTCTTCTCAAACCCGACAAGGATTTATCAGTAACTCAATATGTATGAAGATCATCAGCAGTGGGGCAGTGGGGCAGAATTGAGCTCGTGTCATTAACATGCAATGGGAAGAGTGTCAGGCTAATACACAACTCTGGAGAACGCATGATACTGCCTCTCTTCATCAAGAATTCTTGTCCTAGACCAGGGATGTACAAATTTTATAGTACCGTAGGGCTTAAACCTCTCACTGTGACTACATGAGGGCCACAAGCACAAAAAAATCATGTACCTAACACATTATAACCAATGTATTTTGGAAACTCTTCCGTTGATCTGTGCTCTGACACTAATTCCCTGCAAAGCTGTTCAATAAACTTCACAGGTGAAACTACATAAAACAAAAATGACCATCAACTTCAACAAAACCATTCCTAATTATATTAAAATTGATGTAAAAAAAACATGTCATTTTCAGCACAGCATGCCAGACTCACAGCAGATAGATCTCTACTGAAAAGTGAAATTTTTTCCCTGAGTTAAAAAAAGCAAGAACTCAATATCAAATTATACAAATTGAACTTAGGACTAGTCAACGAAATTACTTTCTCCTCAATACTGTATGGCATCGCCACACAGAATCGACTATGAGAAAAAATGGAAGAAACACTAACTAAATAAACTAATGAACAAAAATACATCTGAAACTAAGACACACACACACACACACACACACACACACACACAAACACACGCACAAAACGCGTGATTAACTTTACTGAGATAACACTCACAAAACAAGTACAGCATAAACTTGAGAAAGGCCCCAAATACAAGTTGACCATCCACACAGCACATAGGACCATACAAAATCTTACTACTGAAAGCACCATAGGACAACATCAAAAAGTTAACAGACTTCAACCCAGGTCTGACAAAAGGACTAGTGATGGAAGAAATGAAACAAGTAATCAGAACAAACAATACATAAAAACAAATAAAAAAACGTATGACAAGAAAACCATAACGAGAGAAAAAGAATGACTGAAGGAATCCTAAAGCTCCACTCTCTACAAGCCTTCTAAAGAGCCACAAAGCTGATACTCCAGTCAGACCAGTGGCAGATTTCAGAAAAGCCCTGTCTTATTGACTAAGGACACACATGCATACATTCCTATAGAATAAGTACAAATAACAAACAACAGAAGTCTCAAAAAGACAGGAGAAATAATTGGGAAAATAAAGAATATCAACATCCTGTGAAAAGCAACACTGTTATTTTTTGTTATTACATCCATGTACTCACATATACCCAAGGGAGAAACTATAAGCGTTATAGAACAACTTTCACAACTTATTTCCAGACATACAAGTAAATGGAATCTCACCCAGCTGAAGGCTAATCACAGAACACACTGCCACTTCAGGCAATATTTTCTTGGATCATATGGAGAACACAATGTTTAACAACAATGTGAAACAGTAGGGTGCAAAGTAATACATTGGTACTGATATATGGATGGCAATCTGTCTCATAGATGAAACACAAAGTAGGAGAGAAGAGCTACACAGTAACATCAACATAGTACATCTAAAAATACACTTCACAATGGTAATTGAAGAAAATAAGAAACTACATTTCCTAAACCTTACAATTGCAAGAAACATCAATCAACAAGAATTTTCCACCTGCAGAAAACCTACAGCCACAAGCAGTGCTATCCATAGCACCTACAACCACCCAGCTCTTGTAAGTATACTAGTTTCACACGCATTCTCCACAGGATAAATAGAACAGATTTTAAACCTGAAAACTACACACATGAGATGAAGATAACCGGAGAAGTTGTTGAAAATGAGTACAAATCAGACATCATAAAAAAATCAACAA
This sequence comes from Schistocerca cancellata, assembly GCF_023864275.1. NCBI lineage: Eukaryota > Metazoa > Arthropoda > Insecta > Orthoptera > Acrididae > Schistocerca > Schistocerca cancellata. Next base: position 254,297,919 of record NC_064634.1, read on the forward strand.
GGTAAATATAAAAATAAAAGATAATGATCGTGGCCACTCACTCAAGTGCACAACCAAAGGATCTGAAAACACAGAAGCAGAGTACACAAAACATACCAGAAAAAAAGAAACAAATAATAAAACAGCGTATAAAATTGGAAATATATCGATGATGCAAGGGTTCTGAATAACATTCAGAAGAAACAACACTACGAAGGCTAAGATCAGAAAGGAAACCTTGAGACAAATTCAGCAAAGCGGGAATATACCAATTAACAGGCATCGTTGGTCAATACCAGTACGTAGGACAAACTAGAAGAAACTTCGAAACAAGGCACATAGAGCACATGCAAGCTCCGAAGTGTAACACCACATATTTTGCTTTCTCAGAACTCTTAACACATAAAAACCACCAACCCACAAATATCACACACACTCAGTTACAGTCTACATGCTGTATGGCTAAAAAAACGCAACAAACATAGAAAACATATAGTGACTCGAGAGTAAAAAGGTGGTATTATAAAAACTATTCACAAAACAATATCTGGAAGCAAACAATACACATGTAATAACACTTTAATGTTTTGTAACGGTGCTAACTGTATACGATTTAGAACAAAGAAAAAAAAACTACTGATGGTGGTGATATTGTCGCAGAGCTTGAGCAAGAATGTAAATAAAAGTCTTTTGCATCAAGGCGTACCCGCATTCCTAGATTGCACACCGTTAAAATTAGTTACATCAGTTGTTTCACAAATATTCATTTTATTTTACAAGAGTGGCAACCAAAAGTATTCTCAAAAGAATTTTCTACAAGGGTCGCTCTCTCTTTTGTAGGAGCGAATCAAGGATAAGTAAAAAAAAAGAGTAGACGAACGAACAGTGAGGTGCGAGCCGCCATTGTGCATCGCTTTCTTGGATCAAGGCTTCTTAAACCTCCCTGTCCGATATCCATTTCCTACAACAGTATGTCATCACGATCCCTACTCGTTCTTACACATGTCATTAGTACTAACATCATATGCAAACAATCGAAATGAAAGCCTTTACACGTATTTCCTGCATAAATGCTGTCACTGCAACCCCCTTTACTAAAACCCTGATCGAATATACACACTGCCGAAAAAAATATAACAGCCTCAAGGAATGTGTTCACCGCCACCAGGGTATAATGTGAACGTACTGAGACACTCGACTGAGTTGCAGTTCAGACGCAGCTCTGCGACAAAGAGTTGCAGCTATGCGTCCCAGTGTGTACTAGGCCGAAGTTTATGCTTTTACTGTATCTATCTCTTTCTTTCTCGTACATAAACAAGGTCCCTCTACCCTAGCCAGGTGTTCTCTTTCCTTTTCCAGGTAGTACATTGTTGACGACCATGATAGCTGATGAAATTAAACCGCAGTGTGTTCTGCGCAGAACATGCTAACAGCGAAGAGTACAAAACCCAGCAAATTAAAAGACTACTTTTGAAAGAAGTCATGCAGAGTTCGCTCGAAGAGACATTGAATTCAAATGGTTCAAATGGCTCTAAGCACTATGAGACTTAACATCTGAGGTCACCAGTCCCCTAGACTTAGAACTACTGAAACCTAACTAACCTAAGAACATCACACACATCCATGCCCGATGCAGGATTCGAACCTGCGACCGTAGCGGTCGCGCGGTTCCGGACTGAAGCGCCTAGAACCGCTCAGCCGCAACGGCCGGCAGACATTGAATTCTTCAAACGTAAAGAAGCTGCTCTGAGAAGTCGATGTAAGGATACAACATGCTACTTTCTCTAGTCAACAGAAACTGATTTAGAAGGTTCATACCGAATCTCTCTCCGAATCGCTGAGACCAAGAAACTTCGCGTAAATAGGGGAGGAGCCCATCGAGTTTGGCTTACCAGATGTGGTGAAGTTAGTTCACGGAGAGCAACATGTGGAAAAGATAAACAAAATATGTCTTCCTAACAACTCCACCAGAAATCATTTCGAGAGAATGAGTCTGGATATTTGGACACTGTACCCCAACGTAACAAGATGAAATCATTTCTTTGCACTGCAATTAGCTGAGTAGACATATTTTACATCTTGTTCCCAATTGTTTGCCTACATTCATTACATAAAAGATGACACACTCTGTTCTAAAAGTACTAGACAACACAACATGCAGTGAAGATATTTTTGAGTCAGTGAAGAATTTTGTTGAAAAAACAAGAGATGTCTTGCTCGAAGCTGGTTATGTCTGCACAGAGGGAGCACCTACCACGATGGGTGTTTGTTCTGAATCTCTCACAATGGTGACAGACGTTGCTCTAGATGTAGCATCTAGCCAATGTACTATGCACCATTATGCTTTGGCATTTTCTCACGCAGGTAGTGAAGAATGTAAACCGCATACCAGGTAGTGCAACAAAAGCTTCTCAAAGAGTTGTACAAAGAGGTTGGAACCAAATTTTTTGTGCTATTATTCCAGACAGAAGTACGATGGTTACCACGAGGCAACATGTTGCATACAATGGTCGATATTCGACAGGAACTTGCTTTGTCACTGGAAAGGGCGAGGATAGAGAAGAACGAAGACTTACATGCCAAACAACAGATAATATATTTATTTACAAAGTGATGTAGCTTGCGAATTTCTATCTAAAATGGGCTTAACCTCGTCTTGCAGGGATATATTGTGAATATTTCGGCCGCAGAAGACAAAATTGATAGTTTTCTTCGTGGATTAGAGATTTACCATCACAGGACTGAAATTCAAGACATTTCCAAGTTTCACAGGTGCACGACAGCATCAGCGAAAAATGCACATTCGTACATGAAATGATTCAGCTCTTATCAGAAGGAATAAATTCTATCAGTAACTGTTTTTATGAACTGGAGACTCGACAAGCACATGGCTGGGCTTTAAGACCGTTTTCAGTGAATGAAGGAATATTTTAGGATACTGAAGTTCAAGTCGGTGCAGTATTTCTTGGGCTACATGAGGACAGCAGACTGAAACAGATTTCTCGAAACTAGCAGTAACTGGAAGAAAGATTGGCTAAGAGTATCCATTATTTTCAGGAAAAGTCTTCAGAATACTGATGGTAGTGGCCACAACTTATAGGTGTGATGTGGATTTGCACCTAAGGTGACAATGAAAACGAACGCAAGGAAGCGATTGAACTTGAAACATGATTTGCGATGTGCGTTGTCGAAACCAATATAAAAAAGATTGTTGCAACCGACAATGTCAATGACTTTCGTTATTTTTTGTTTTAACATAACAACTACAAGAACTTGTAAAAATTTTATATTTACTTTTAATATTAAAAACAGGAATGTTCAAACAATTTTTTTCCAGTCTAAACTCTCTGAGGTGTGTTGGTTTCTATATGATGTCGTTTAGAGGTAATGATTTCAGAAAGTTTGTGAACCAATGTGTTAGACTATGATATACAATACAATTACGATGCGTAGAGATTCTCTGACAATCAGTTTCTGAAAAAGCACTTTAAATCATCGAACGAATGAGACGGCGCAGTGGTTAAGTTCCTGGACTGAAATTGATATGGAGGACTTGCAAATTCCCATCAGTCAACCAGTTTCAAGTTTTCTGTCATTTTACCAATCAACTTGAAACGAACAGATGAGATGGTATCTTAACTATTACTCCCAAAATTTTCTATATTTTTCTTAGAAATTGAAAGATCTCTTAGATATTTAATTGCTGAAAGAAACATCCTTATTACCATACATGAATTAAGTTACGAGGGGGGTATGTATGAAAAGTATAGGTGTATTCGATCTGACAGATTGCATCTATGTGACGGTGGAAGGCAATAACCTGGTCCCTTGTATTTCGTGGATAATGCTTTCGCTATATGAACTATTCAGGGTGGCCTCGCGGACTGACAGAGATTCGACATAGACTATAGCTGCACTGAACTCTCCAAAACTCACAACCGTAAGATGAGACATGCGTTCCGTTACGTTAAAATGTGTAGATAAAAAATCCCAGGTCAGGATCACTAAAGCTCCTTTATTTGGTAACTAGTTTAAGCTCATCGACGAGCCATCTTCACGTCAATAAACATTTTCTTTATTATTTGATTCGGTGTGTAGCAATCGCCATACATTACAATCGTCATAATCTGTTGAGCTAAATCGCAATTCTTGTCGTCCACAGGAACAAGGAAGTAGCTGCGTGACGAGTGTCAGAGTACTGTATGTAACCACGACAACCTACTTTAGTCTGTACACGAGAGTAAGAGAGATTGGGCTGAACAGATGTTGACCCATGTGTAATGCATGGGGGCTGTTATACATGGAACCAAATAACACTCAAATTTTTTATTGATCTGAAGACGGCTCGTCAGTGAGCTGAAACTAGTCATCAAATAAAGTATGGTAGTTCTAGCGACCTTAAAATAAATTATTTTAGCAAAATATTTTAACAACAACAAAACACTGAACCTTAGCAAACATGCATCCGTATAATTACAGGGTACTATCAAAAGTATCCGGACACCCTCTGCCATTATTACTGTTTGAATGTTGGGGACACATTCCATGAGGTGTCTGATTGTCTGTGGGGGAATAGCAGCCTATGCTGACTCAAGAGCCGAAACCAAACAAGCTAGTCATGACGGACGCTGCGGTCTGGGCGAAGGAGACGTCCTAACTTATTCCAAAGGTGTTCAGATCGAGACTCTGAGAAGGCCAGTTCATGTTAGGAATTTTATTGTCGACAAACCGTTGTCGCACAGATGTTGCCTTCTGACAGGGTGTATAGTCATGCTGATGCAGTCGTCGCCTGCGAACAGTTTCTCTACTACACGCAATAAGCAATGCTTTAAAACTTGTTCATATTGTTCTGCAATTAGAGTTTTCGCAAGTCCGTGTCAGCCTCAGCTCACAGGCGTCACTGGATGCGAACATGGAGGGGCATGTGGCCTGCACACCGCTCTCCCGGCTGTATGTCAGTTTACGAGACCGGAGCCGCTATTTTTAATCAATTACAAGGGCTGAGTGCACCCCTCTTTGCCAACAGTGCTCGGCAGACCGAATGGTCGCCCATCCAAGTGCTAGCCGAGCCCGACAGCGATTAACTTCGGTGATCTGAGAACCGGTGTGATCACGGCGGCAAGGCCGTTGGCTGGAGCATATCTAACCATGACAGACATCCCCAAACCAGAACACCACCTCCTCCATATTTCACTGTGGGTACTGGACATGATGGTAGGTGTCGTTCTCCAGGGATTCGGCGTACCCATCCCTTTCCATCTGATTGACACAAGTTATAGCATGATTAGCCATTCCAAATCACTCATGTCCAGTTATCGACTGTCCAGTGGCATCGCTGTTTACTCCACATTATACCTCACTTAGTACTGACTACAGAAACGTGTGCTTTTGAGGAGCTGTTCGACCGTTGAAGTCACTCTTTTCAACTCCCTATACACAATCATTGTGCTAGATGAATTGCTGGTTGCACTATGGAAATCTCGAGTGTTTTATTCCGCTGATTCTATGCGATTTTAGCGAACCGTCCTCCGCAATGATCGACGATCGCTGCCCGACAGTCCATGAGATATGCCTGGTCTGGGTTAGCTGTTTTCGTTCCTTCTCGTTTCCACTTCATCGTTACAATACCAACAGTCGATGTGGGCAGCTCTACCGGGATCGAAATTTTACTGATGGATATGTTGCTCAGATGATATCCTATGACTAGTCCACGTCTCAAGGCACTGAGATCTCCCAACTGACCGCTTCTCTGCTGAAAACACAGTGATCCCCACCTCGTTTTATGCTGGCGACTCCACCTCTTTGATATCTGATGATCAACTCCGCATTAAATAGGGCTGTCCAGATACTTTTGTTAGGGTAGTATAATTAAGTAACTTCTGTTAACTAATATTTGCTTTATAAATTTTGCTGAACTGAATAAATCTAAGCTTTCTGCAATCTGTGAACAACGAGACTGCATTATTCCTTGGTGAAATTGGTATTTTTTCTATCTTAAAGATTTTGTGTTGACGTCTTTGAGCATTGACACGGAAGGACGGGAGAGAGCAGGAACGTAGTCCACTGGGCAGCCGTGTGCCGAATCTATCATGTCTGTCAAAACTAGACTTCCCTTCCTTTGATTAAGACACTACGAAGATGTTCGCATTGGAACTGTACATAGTTGATTTTTGACTAGTGAGTGGTAACGATGAAGCGGGAGCAACGATTCAGATATGGGGGACGTTAATCATCCGATCTTTGCTTGCCAAAAGTATGATAAGCATAGATAAAAATTCCTCTGTGAGCTGGGACATCTAGGGATTCCGTTCCCTTTAAATATTATTAGCCTACTAAAGTTTCTATGTCTGGCGAGGTGCATTTTAAGGAGTAATATGAAAATGTGAGAGAATCGATTACAAGTGCAGTGATTTTCTAAAATGTATGTGTTTTCTAAAGCGTTGTGTAGGAGATAGACTTGTATCATATTTGTTGGACCTGCCCGTGACTAAATAGTGTTATATGGGTGAGTGCCAAATAAAGTAAATAAAACAGCCTTTAGTTATCCGCGCAGAACTTCACTAACATCAGGTATGGTTCAGAACTGAAATGTTTGGCTCAGTGTTACCAACGACTGCAGAGCTTGTAAAAGGAATATTCAGAAAGAAAACGCTAGTTATTTCTATTACACATTTTTATTCAGCAATTCCGAATGGCGTCGCATCATTACAGTACATCTGTTAGGACAAAGAAGCTGATGAACGTTTCTTCCGCGCTGGCGCCGACTTTTAACGGCTGCTGATCGTGCTGTTGCTGCTGGCGGCTACCAGAGAATCCACCAGTGACGTCACAGTGTCCACAGCCTGAAACACAGCATCAGTGTCCTCCATCTGAGTAAACGAGCTGATTAGAGTTTGCATGCAGATGCGGAAACGCATGTTTTCTTAAATCTACAGTCTGTCAAATGCTTTGATGCTGCTCTCCATCGCATTCTACGGCGCGCTTAATCTTTTAATAACTGGATATCTACTACGCGCAACATTCTCTGCTTTTTTCACTTGCAGTGGAGTCCACTGCCACACATAAATTTCATAGATGATAACAATTTGCCGCACTGGCTCTTATTGTCGAGATTAAACTAACCTTTCATTGTCCACTATTGGCTGTATAACAATATTCAAAGCGTAAAGTTTAATCCGTTAAGCTTTCATACTTTGGCCGCACTCATTATACTCGTCTATATTACACAATTTTAGAAGGCATTGTGTGGCTGTCTAGGTTTTAGAATTACAGGCGTAACACCAGGTATTACGAAAATAATAATTACTAGAGTACAGTTACAATAGTAAGGGAGTACTGTATTTAACGGATTAAAATTTGCAATCGAGACTCGCTACACAGCCCAAACAATGTATCAATCGACTACCTAATGTAAAATAAATCATTTAATCCTAACTGATTTCATTCATGACGATTTCTGCTCTATATTCTGCTAATCTTACCTGTCCCACTAATTTTCCACTGTATTTCATCTCATCGCCAAATTAAGTGTTCGTAGACGTGTTAGGAAACATCGCTCTAAGACAGTGGCAGTCAACCTGGTCCCTTCCGCTCACTAGTGTGTGTTCCGGCTTTTATATTGGGTGTCAGGCGATTGGCATTAAAGATATTTTCATTACGTTTTCATACAATTTTGACATCTAGTATTTGGTAAGTAATTATTATCGTATTCTTCACCTTATTGTAACACTGCTTAATAGATTTTATAAGGTAATTTCCCTAGTATGCAAATATCAATTACTGTGAACTTCTGGGCCGTTAAAATGTTACTACTAACAGAGATGCATAGGTGGGCAGTAGGTAAGAAAGGTCCGCCCCAATACCTGAACGGTCAGCGCGCTGGAATGCCACGCCTGAGTTCGATTCTCGCCTGGGGTGGAGATTTTCTCCCTTCAGGGACTGTTTGTTGTGCTGTTCTCATCATCATTTCACCCCCATTGTAGACGCGAAAGTCGCCCAATGTGGCGTCGCACTCCATAAGACTTGCACTTGGCGGCCGAACTTCCCGCATGGGAACTCCCAGCCACTGACGCCACACGATCATTTCCAGGTAAGAAGTTTTGACTATCCCTGGCTAAACTGTTCCTTCTTCTGATTAAAGATATCTGTCGACATGTTTCTTGGCTGAAACTCCGTTAGTGGTCTAGTGTGCAAGAAAATGAGTAAATTAAATCAGTTGTACTATGTATAGTTTGTTTTTCGTACCCGAGATGTCATCGTGTGTGTCAGTCCCTGAAGACCTACTTCTTAGGAAGATAGGAACAGGATGTACACAACATTGCCACAACAAATTTGAAACTACTTCAAGTCAGCTGGGGGCTTCGGTTTGCAATTAACGGCCGAAAGAGCATGTGGTAACCATGAGATCGTCTTTGCTAATATTAACTATATTACTAACCCAGAGTTACACAGTCGCTCAGAAAAGAAATTTTTAAAAGCCAGAATTTTCTCTCACAGTCGCTACTGCAGATTTTCGAAAACATCTTGGTAGCAATGTAAAGCGATGTCTGTCGAGCGTAATATAAGCTCTAATATGCACTGACGGAAAAATATTGGAAGATCAAAGGTTAATATAGGTGTGAGATAACTAAAACTAAACTAAATTCCTATCGAACAGGCCATGAAGGCCCAAAGGTACCGACCGGCCGCCGTGTCATCCACAGACCGCAGGCGTCACTGGTTGAGGATATGGAGGGGCATGTGGTCAGCTCACCGCTCTCCCGACCGTATGTCAGTTTCCGAGATCGGAGCCACTGCTTCTGAATCAAGTAGCTCCTCAGTTTGCCTCACAAGGGTGTATGCACCCCGCTTGCCAACAGCGGTCGGCAGACCGGATGGTCCCCATCCAAGTGCATAACCGTTGTAGCTGCCAGAATGTTTAATGCAAGCATTCAAACGTACGTGCATTGTGTTGTACAGGTGCCGGATGTCAGTTTGTGCGATGGAGTTCCATGCCTGTTGCACTTGGTTGATTAATTCAGGGACGGTTAGTGGTGTTTGTAGTTGACACTGGTGTTCTCCTCCGTTGAATGGCAGCACAACAGGTCGAACCACCAGACTGACGTGCAGACTGGCAGTCAGAGCGCTTGGGATAACCACGTGAGTCCTCCAGCTGCCATACGAAATCGTACCCAGAAGCTGCAGGTCCAGACAGGTTGGTTCCAGGCTCTCAACTGGCTTCCTAACCAACACACGACCTTCACTGGTACCGAGGTAGAAGTAGCTTTCATCGGGAAACACAACAGAATTCCACCCCTGTGCTCCAATGAGTTCTCCCCTGACTTCACTGATGCAGCAAATACTGGTGGTTTGGTGTCATGGAATGCACACTACAGGGCATCTGGCTCGGAGATGTCCTGGAAGTAACCGATCTGCAACACGAACTTCCAGCATTCTGGAGTAGCGTGGATCAGCATTTAGTTATCCGTATGTATTGTAACTGTTCATTGCACCTTTTCGACATCTTCGGAAATTCCATTTTCGACTATGTTACGCTGATTCGAAAAAGGGGTCTCGGCCTGAAAAAAGTCATCGAGTGAAATAACGTATAAATTTGCAGCTTTGGACTGGTTATCTGTTCTACGGATTTGTAACAGTTGGTTGTGCCACTGTGATGGCAACAGCTGCTCAAACTGCAGGACTATGATCCGAACACATCTTCGCTCTCGGTAGTGCCATGTGGCCTTCTGAGACCCAGTCTTCTTGCGACCGTACATCCTCTTGACCACCGCTTCCAGCACTCATGCACAGTGGCTACTTTCTTGCCAAGTCTTTCTGCAATATCGCAGAAGGAACGAAGAGCCTACCGTAGCCCAATTAAACAATCCTGTTCAAAACTGTGGTGTCACCGCCAGACACCACACTTGCTAGGTGGTAGCTTTAAATCGGCCGCGGTCCATTAGTACATGTCGGAGCCGAGTGTCGCCATTGTCAGTAATTGCAGTCCGAGCGCCACCACACGGCAGGTCTAGAGAGACGTACTAGGACTCGTCCCAGTTGTACGACGACTTTGCTAGCGACTACACTGACGAAGCCTTTCTCTCATTTGCCGAGAGACAGTTAGAATAGCCTTCAGCTAAGTCCATGGCTACGACCTAGCAAGGCGCCATTAACCATTTCTAGAGAGAGTCTCACCTGTATCATCAAGAACGCTGTATACAAAAGATGGATTAAAGTTAAATATTCCAGCAGCTACGTACTTTTCTTTATAGCATTCATTACGTATCCTGTTTCAGACCTAACGCCAGCCGGCGTGTGTAAACGCGTGCCTTTCGGTTACCCGTCACTGTGGACTGGCTGTCTTGTCAGTCCACTACAAAAACCTCTGAGGTGTTGACAATGGCGTCTTCGTCGCGTTAAAGACATTCTTGACTAACATCAAGTCACCACATCCAGTCCCAAAGGTGACTAACATTCACACCCGTTACATTGTGTATTTAAAGCAAACCTGGTTCGCAGCCTCATAGTGGCACTCCTAGAGCCACTCTGATGCCACTGGCATGAAATTTGAATAGACATCATGTATTAGATGAGAAACACGCCGACTAATTTTATTATGTCATGCAAATCATTCTGTGTCAGGGTATAAGAGCCTGTTACTACGAGTAGAAACAAATATTGAACTGGGGACCTAGAAACGACGGAGTTTCGTCGCCACCTTAGCCCTCAGTGGTACGCAACACCACAACAGGCTACAGCAGTCTACTCACCCCACCGAAAAAATCGCTCTAACCATTATGGGACTTAACATCTGAGGTCATCAGTCCCCTAGACTTAGAACTACTTAAACCTAACTAACCTAAAGACATCACACAAATCCATGCCCGAGGCAGGATTCGAACATGTGACAGTAGAAGCAGCTCGGTTCCGGATTAAAGCGCCTAGAACCGCTCGGTCACAGCAGCTGGCCTTACCCCACCGCCGCCCCACACCGAACCCAGGGTTAATGTACGGTTGCACCCCCCCTCCCCCTCGGGAACGTCTCATTCCAGACGAGTGTAACCTCGATGATTGCGTGCTAGAGTAATTATGGTGTACGCGTAAGTGGAGACGGTGTTCGCGCAGCAATCGTCGTCAAAGTGTAACTGAGGCGGAATAAGGGGAATCAGCCCACATTCGCCGAGGCAGATGGGAAACCGTCTTAAAAACCATCTACAGGCTGGCCGACACACCAGACCTCGCCACTAACCACCGGGCGGATTCGTGCCAGGGACAAGCACGCCTGCGCGCTCCGGAAGAAGTGCGTTAGACCGCACGACTAGCCGGGCGGGATAACAAATATATACTTATAACAAAATAAAAGTTGCAGTACTAACCGGGAAAACACTTGCAATAACTGAATAGAAAAAGGTGAAAAAACAGTCGAAGGCAGTAACAGTTGTCCACTTACCTTAGTAAAATGGGTCAACTGTAAGAAGCAAATGTTTTGAATAAACACCTGCTCAACTCTATGCAACGAAATTAGCATCTCAAGTTTCATTTTTTATCCAACAGACTGCTACTCTTACCCCTTTGAGTGAGGACACGACCATGTTAAGCTTCGCGTCGCCCACTGCCTGTGCGAGGTCCACCAGCTGGTTCAAGGAGGCGGTGGCGTCGGCCGTCAGCTGGACGATGGCGTCGACGCTGTCTTCGGCCGCGTTGTCGAGCAGGCCGATCACCTGAGCCACGTCGCTGCCGATGCCGTTGGCCAGTGAAGACACAGAGTTCAGAACGCCAGACGAGACGCTGCCGGTCAGGTTCTAGAAGAAGGCACGGGAACACACTAATGAGTGGGGCGGAGGATTACAACTAAACGATTGGAAATGAGTTACGGAACGTATTGTATTTCCTACTCGGAATAGATTCTAACTTGAAACGAGTGTTTACTCCAGTTCCTCAACTAAGGCGGTTGATTTAGCAAGCAGCGTTCTCACTTGAAGGTAGCCGTTAACGAAGGGCTCAAACATCGTGAAAACATGATTGCTTTATTCGACTACGTATTCAACAAGAATATTTTCACTTAATTGGCCGGCAAAGTCTATGTAATGTTGTAACGGTCATGTGCGGAGTGCAGAACCGCATTTTCGCAAGCATAGATTTAGCAAGGGAACTTTCGCTTAAAACTTCTATTTTCTTAGCATCTATAGAGAGCTAAACTGGTAGGGGTTAATCTCACCGAGCTGTCGTCTGAGTTACAGATGAGTGACGACAGATTTCTTTGCATGCAAAGGGGAGTAACAGTAACCGTGAAACCCGGCAGCGGCGTTTGAGAAAATAAATAATATGAAACAAGTACCGACTTCATCCATTAATGTTATAAAGTCTGTCGAAATCTGCGTGTAAATACAAGTTCCTGACATAAGATTATTTTTCGATATTTGCTGAATAAAGAATGAAAAATGAAGACTATTATCTGGAGTTCAGAAAACACTGAAATGCATAATTTCTCTGCTCGGTTGGAAAACTCAATATTGCAACAACATCGGATTTTATAGTTTCAATTTCTCTACTGCAGTTGTAATTTTCGTCACTTTATATGAATTTCGTGTGTGAAAGATGTTGAGGAGAACAGATGTGGAGACCAAACTACAGCTGATATGTGAATCATTTCACATGTGACCGTAGGAGAGGAGTTCTACTTCTTAGATAATAATTTACGCATCTCTTCATTTTTATGTAGATTTAACCACCAAAACTTTCTACTCAAGTATTTATTGACACATTAAAATGTTGAGAACGTGTTGTCATCTGTAGCGACAATCTTGAGGCTCTTGTAAAATAAATATCAGCTTGTTTCCGTCATATGATTAACCACCAAGATGACATAACCAACTCATTTTTCAGGTAGAGTTATTATACATATTGGCCTTAGAAATTCCGTTCTTATTTAAACAGAGTAGCCTCCTGTGCATCTATCCATTAGCCTCATTAGTGTTTTATGCCACGATAGTCAGAAGAAATCACTAGCAGTTCGGCTCAGCGTTTAGTAAACAAATAACACATTCCGTAAAGACTTAAGTTCTGTCTTTAGAATTCTCCCCTCTGACACTGACAAGTGCAAACGAGAAATGTACGTTATACACCGTACACGCTCCCATAAACGGATACAACTGAATAAATCCGAAGGAGATGGGAGTGGTAACTGACTTACTGAACAATGTGAAACTTTTGACCGAAAAATCATGTTCACGTTCTACGTGAGACTTCCCAGCAAAAAGAAAATTAGTGTTCGCCGCGTAGAGATCTCAGTGAATATCAGCTGTCATACTCCCATGTTAGCAGGAATCGTCCGAGGAATTAATAACGTAGAAGTTCAAAAAGAAACTAATATAGATTCGGATCATTTAGAGACACGCATAAAGCTGAGACATATTCCATTAAACGAAAAATGTGGCAATAAAAGCGAACGATGAAAGGCTGCAGGAGAACACATGTGAGTTTCACAGACTGTTACTGGAAAAGAAAAATGGAATCCGGAGATAATATCCGGGAAATTCTGTCAAATCATCGCAACTAACTCTCAGACGCAGGTAGTGAACTGAAGACTGCGATCAGGCAACTGACAAGCGAACAGACAATCGTAAAGCTTGATGTTCAAAAATGGTTCAAATGGCTCTGAACACTATGGGACTTAACATCTATGGTCATCAGTCCCCTAGAACTTAGAACTACTTAAACCTAACTAACCTAAGGACATCACACAACACCCAGTCATCACAAAAGCTTGATGTGTAAGACAAATTTGACATATACAAAAAAGCGTGCATACCGATAGCGATAATCCTGTAGCAAGCCAAAAGAAACCATATCTCCAGAATATATAAGAAGTGCCTTCGACATGACTATCAAACCATACTTAAATGAGAAGCAACCATAAATCATGAATTTTTGAAGAGAAAATGAGAAACTGTCAGGGAATAAGGATGAAAATTGTGAGATCTTAGCCAGATACTTAGAGAACTTGTTAAATTGTGAAGAACCCTGAAGATAAATGGCCAAGAACAATTATAGAACAAAAGAACATAAGTTGAAATCCACAAGACGAAAAAGAATTACTTAAAATAGCTGCGGAACCGAGAAATAACAAAGTGGCAGCTAGAGACACAGTCACAGCAAATATTCTGAAAAAGGGTGGTGAAATAACTTTTAGAAGTTCAAAGCAAGAAACGGGAAACGTCTGGGAATCTGAAGTAATACTCATTCATTCAAATACTATTCTTTTCATCCTTTACACACAAAAAGTTAAAGAACATTTTTGGTGAAATAATTGTTTTAGTGGTTTGGCATGAAATGACAAAGTGAAAAATTCTTAATTTCATGACACTCAGTAGTCCTCGCTCCGGTTGAAAATGGTACACCAAACGGAAATCTGTGACGTTCAACAGGGATAAGTTTTGCCGCCGTAAGATGAGTTTGAACAATTCTGTATTAGGGGGATTTATATGAAGACGAATGTAATCACTGTTTTCTTCTGAAGTATGATGATATTTCCTAACTTTGCTTGAACCTCTACCCGACTCACATAAAAAATATATCATCTTGACGAAGAGTTCATGGGATGTACTACAAGCGTTAAAAATCACTAACATAAAATCATGTAATTCGCGAGGTAGTGGCATGTGAAAAGGATGTTATTTATGTATATGAAAAAAGTGGCACAAAACACGACATTATGAGTTGTATGTTGCTTCTAAGAAAGATTCGCTTGTCACCGGTTGTCAAAAATGTATCTAAGATATGATGTAAGAACATAAAGTGTGTTTCTGAATATCTACCTTTGCCAAAAACTATGCAATACAACAACAATGTGACATCACGTCTGGCACTTAGTGGCTTACCAGAACTCCTTCTACCGCGGTCTCAACTTGGTCTTGGACATCCTCCTGAAAGAATGAAAGAAAATGTTTTCACTATTGTAATGCCTCTTATAGATCGTGACCGTCTTTCAGCCACAGTTTATAATCCCACCTGTATGTCAGACACGACGTTAGCAGTCGTGTTAAGGGCGTCCACGAGAAGATCCTCTCCTGTCTGGATAGCAGTGTTGACAGTATTCTCGATGCCCGAGACGACTTCGTGGGTGGCGTTGACCATCGAACCTACGGCCTGTCCCAGCGATCCGAGTACGTCTCCCAGACCGCCGATAAGGCCCCACGTGGGGGTCGATGTGCCGATCTGTAAAGTAACAAGAGACAATAAAGTCACTCTCTCCATAACATGCAGAGTGTCTGGAACGCTTTGTCTCCATTAGGACTAACGACAAATCAGGATGGTTGTACCATGAAACAGTGTGTTTTATTTCAACTTTGGTTCCGACTTGTAAGTAACTGAAAATGTCAATACCATCTAACCGGTTGAAGGATAAGCTGAGTGTAAGTAGATATGTACCATCGAAAAAAAAGTCGTGTTCTAGTTGGACGATGACATTGCAAGAAACCGGGCTACTTGTGTTAATGGACAACCCCGGAGTGTAAGATGAAGTTTGTTTCAACAGACTTCTGGTGGCAGTGACGGATAGCTAAATAGCTTGTCTGTCTCACGTTATCCTGTCGCGAAAGACTGATGAATGGTTTTGAATTACTTCATAGTCCGGTTAACGGTATGGTTATTTCCGATTAGGAGGCCAAATTTTAACAGTGAAAATATCTTCCACAGCTAGATATTAAATAACTTCCTGTACTATCAATATTCAGTGAAGCATCGTAATAAGCTGGACTTCTTCACACTCGGGAAAATGTGATTCGAGGCCCTTATAAATGTTTTACTGCTATGGAAGTGGATACAGCTAAGACTCGAAAATCTAATAATTTTGTTTCGGAAATGATACAGCTAAAAGTTTGCGAAACTTTTATATATAGAAAATTCCATAAGCTGGTATTGGATGTGGTGCATTGTGCAACAGCCATATGACTTCTGAGGAGAGACTCACATCAACAAAAAAAGTTATGAAACGTCGGTTGAAAAATCACATAGAAAAAGCATCCTGGCACTGGTACATGGGAAGCAAGGAGGTGACATCGAAGAGTGCAAAACAATACTTCGGGGAGAGACATAAAAAAACAAAGTGAAGAGGGATAGACAGATGGAGAAGAAGAAGAAAAGGATAAAGAAGAAAAAGATGACGATTACTTCATGAACGTGCTAGTAAAGCAAGAAACACTGCTGATACCGTCTATGCTACATACAGGGTGGTCCATTGATCGTGACCGGGCCGAATATCTCACGAAATAAGCGTCAAACGGAAAAACTACAAAGAACGAAACTTGTCTAGCTTGAAGGGAGAAACCAGATGGCGCTACGGTTGGCCAACTAGATGGCGCTGTCATAGGTCAAACGGATATCAACTGCGTTTTAAAAAATAGGAACCCCCATTTTTTATTACATATTCGTGTAGTACGTAAAAAAATATGAATGTTTTAGTTGAATCACTGTTTTCGCTTTGTGATAGAAGGCGCTGTAATAGTCAAAAACATATGGCTCACAATTTTACACGAACAGTTGGTAACAGGTAGGTTTTTTAAATTAAAACACAGAACGTGGGTACGTTTGAACATTTTATTTCGATTGTTCCAATGTCATACATGTACCTTTGTGAACTTATCATTTCTGGGGATGCATACTGTTACAGCGTGATTACCTGTAAATACCACATTAATGCAATAAATGCTCAAAATGATGTTTAGCCTCAATGCGTTTGGTAATACGTGTAAAGACATTCCTCTCAACAGCGAGTAGTTCGCCTTCCGTAATGTTCGCACAAGCATTGACAATGCGCTGACGCATGTTGTCAGGCGTTGTCGGTAGATCACTATAGCAAATATCCTTCAACTTTCCTCACAGAAAGAAATCCGGGGACGTCGGATCCGGTGAACGTGCGGGCCATGGTATGGTGCTTCGACGACCAATTCACCTGTCATGAAATATGCTATTCAGTACCGCTTCAACCGCACGCGAGCTATGTGCCGGACATCCATCATGTTGGAAGTACATCGCCATTCTATTATGCAGTAAAACGTCTCGTAGTAACGTCGGTAGAGCATTACGTAGGAAATCAGCATACAAAGCACTCATTTAGATTGCCATCGATAAAATGGGGGCCAATTATCCTTCCTCCCATAATGCCGCACCATACATTAACTCGCCAAGGTCGCTGACGTTCCACTTGTCGCAGCCATCGTGGATTTTCCGTTGCTCAATAGTGCGTATTATGCCGGTTTACGTTACCGCTGTTGGTGAATGACGCTTCGTCGCTAAATAGAACGCGTGTAAAAAATCTGTCCCGTAATTTCTCTTGTGCCCAGTGGCAGAACTGCACACAAGGGTTCAAAGACGTCTTCATGCAATTCCTGGTGCATAGAAATATGGTACGGGTGCAATCGATGTTGATGTAGCATTCTCAACACCAACGTTTTTGAGATTCCCGATTCTGGCGCAATTTGTCTGCTACTGATGTGCGGATTAGCGGCTAAAACACCTACTTGGGCATCATCATTTGCTGCAGGTCGTGGTTGACGTTTCACATGTTGCTGCACACTTCCTGTTTCCTTAAATAACGTAACTATCCGGCGAACGTTCCGGACACTTGGATGATGTCGTCTAGGATACCGAGCAGCATACATAGCACACGCCCGTTGGGCATTTTGATGACAGTAGCCGTACGTCAACACGATATCGACTTTTTCTGCAATTGGTAAACGGTCCATTTTAACACGGGTAATGTATCACGAAGCAAATACCGTCCGCACTGGTGGAATGTTACATGATACGACGTACTTATACGTTTGTGACTATTACAGCGCCATCTATCACAAAGCGAAAAAAGTGCTCCAACTAAAACTTTCATATTTCTTTACGTACTATACGAATATGTAATAAAAAATTGGGGATCCTATTTAAAAAACGGAGATGATATTACAGGGTTCTGATAATGAGACCGTTCTCCAGTTATCTTTTCAGTATTGTAGTTTCGTATCTTAAGAGAATAAATGGAAAGAAACGGTATTGGTCCAGTAATGTTCACGTGAAACCAAATGTCAACTTCGTAAGTGAACAGACAGCAAAAGGTCATTCTCCACATATTGCGAAGGTTATGTTGTTAGTGTTGCGGCCATTCCTGCTCCTTATTTATGGTATGCCTACTACTATCACAGGTGATTAAAAATATTTCTGTTTGCTGATGACGTAAAGTCATCTTGGTAAAGCTTGGTAGTAAAGGATGTTGTGTGCAACGCTGGCACTGTTTCAAATAGCGCAGTTCAAACCATATGTTCATGGCTTGTAGTAAATGAGCTAACACTAAATCGCAATAGGACCACAGTTTTTACAGTTTCTAACACGCAGTTCAACGAAACCTGACGTCCTAATTACACAGAATGGGTGTATGATTAGTGAGAATCAACATTTAAAATTTATAGGTGTTCAGACTGATATTAAACCGTCGTGGAACACCCATGCTTAGAATCTTGTTTAGAGAATTAATGCTACCATTTTTCTATCAGAATATATCTCAAGTATGTGATAGTTCGACACCTAAAGTAATCTGCTTATTTTAATTCGCTTATGACGTATGGTACTGTATTTTGGGGTAGCTCTTCCTATTCCCAAAGGTTATTTTTGGCTGAGATACAGGCGGTTCGAGCAGTAACTAGTGTAAGTTCGCGAACCTGTTGTCGACTCTTGTTCATTAGTCTTAGTATTCTGAAACTGATTTCTCAATGTATACAGTCTTTAATGTCAGTTTTTGTTAACAATATCAGCTTTCACTCAGCGCATGCTAGGCAGAAATCCAGTCTGCATTTGATCCCACCTCCTTCACTCTTGAGCATCCATTTTCAATAAAGAATAAAATTCAAAACTCTCGTCAGTAATACTCGTGTTTGCGAATCTAAACTGAAGAGTTTCCTCATGGGTAAGTCCTTCTATTCTGTCGAAGAATTCCTTGAAAAATCTAGCTAATTCCTGTGTTACATTGTCGATTGTTTTTATATAAAGTGATAGTTTGTCGTTTTTTAAGGATTGATAAACATTTTATTTGAGATATTATTACTTTTCTGTTGCAATTTATGTACTCAGACGTTCCATGACCATGGAGATTTGCTCATCAGTTTGGTTCTAATTAACTAGAGGTGTAAAATAAAAAAATTAGAAAATAAAAAAATTAAACAGAATCCGCTTCCGTAGTTCAGAGGACAGTGTGTGTAAGACAGTCACATACATCAACAACATGTAGGTGCAGGTGTTTTTATTGCTATTTCGTTGGGGAAGACAGGATTTACTTGGTGGGGAAACCGCTTTGGTGATTACATGTGACCTCAGTACCCCAACGGTATACACTATAGGCAGAATGGGCAGTAATGGCTGATCTTCAGGGCAATTCCATACGTGAGTGACTGCACAAAACTCGAAGATAAAAAAGACACAGAGCGCCCGAGGCGCCACAGCCAAGATCCTAGCCTGCAGTAGGCTCGAGAGTAAAGACTGCACGTACCTGGAGCACAGAGGCCAGAGCGAGCAAGATGATCAGTTTGGACGCCATGTCGGTAAATGCTGCTGCTGCTGGTTCTGCTGCTGCTGAGAAGTGCCACTCTGATGCGGAATCAACGCATTTTATACCATTTTTCCTCTGAAAACACAGCTTTTGCATAATGTAGCAACGATACCAAATGTAACCTCTGCAAACAGCTTGCGTCAGGTCATGAAGTTAGTACAGGTGCGGAGGAGGACCTTGAGGTGCTGAGGAGGACCTTGAAACAGTGGTGACGAGCGTGATGGATGTGACGTTACTTGCAGTTCCCACAAGGCACCGGGTGAACTATAAGTCACAAGGCCACATTGGTGTACCCAGTTGTTCGCCTTACTGGAAATTAGCGTCTCACCGCCGTCCTTATTCACTCATCTCACACTCTGAGGCTGTTCTGTAGCACCATCAGCCCTGCTTTTTTAATTTATCTCCAAACTTCAACAAGACATTTATCCTCAGCAGCACAAAGCAGTTTATACTCAGCATATCGTCCACCTAGACGAACTCTTGAAAATGCCACAAATACCGAAACAAGCCTGTCGTGAATCCATGCAAAAACAAGAAGGGATAAACTATTTGCAGCTAATTTTTCAAAAGTAAAGAAGGGGCCATGTTTTGACGTTACGCAAGCTGCGGACCAAGCAGAGAAAAAGCCTTGTGCACTTGAAACTAAAAAGTGCTAGTTGCATAATTCCTAAGAGTGTGGCAGAACGATGTTTCATATAATATCTTTTCTGCCCAACTAACTTGTGGGTGAAGTTTCGGAGCAAAACATGTGTTTGGTTCTGTGTAAGCGATAATTAACTACTCTTATCTTGATGCTTCCTATAAGAGCAGAGTTTAGGGCAACTGCCTATCCGTTAGTTACAACTCAAATATTGCAACACAGTTTTGTGAGCACCGGTCGGACATACAGGAATATTGAATTTTGTTCAATATAATTTCTCAACGTAGGGTTTCAAATGCTCATTTCTGTCATGTATAAGCCTGTGAAGACTTACCGTGCAGTGTAATGTGTCCCACAAAATTAATAATACGAGAAAGAGAAATTTTGAATGTTAATTTTTCCGGAGGTGGTACATATCACGTTGAAGACAGAATACGCACATTAATTACATAGATAAGTAAAATTTTGAGGGGGAGCGAAATTAAAACGTCTACAGTAGAAGACAGCCCTATTACCTGGATACTTAAGTGCCAGTAAATTTAGACGCACAAATCGTCCTTGGAGAACGGAGAAACTAGGTGTCGCCCGACCGTGATAACATGAAACTAAATGTATTAAATGGCTTACATTACGACAGCAATAGCAATCGGACTTAGTATTATGAATTTGGCCTACAGGTTAGAATTATGATTGTGGTAAAGCGCATTTGATAGCGCGTTGATGTCATGTTATCGTCACGTCACCGAACCAATCGCTCCCAGTGTATTTATCTTGCTGAAACATATTGTAAATACAAGTTTAATGCATTATTAGTAAAGGGTATTAATTTCTCAATAAATAAAAACATAGTAAGATCAAGTAATAGTAATAATTGTAACCGAATTACGCATAATAAATAACAGGTCCTTACAACATGGCAGTCTGAGATACAAGGTAACAAGAATGAGGCTTACCGTGGCTCATTTCTTTTCAAAAGATAAGATAAGAGAAGTTTATGAACGGATAATTTCCTACGTCAAAGGTATAACTTCAGCTACAGACTCAAAATTATCTGAACGTTGATATATAGAATACCGTGATTTGTTATAGCAGGATACGCTTTCAAGAATGAATCTTTGACCCTGCGGTGGAAAGTGCGTTGAAGTGAAACTCACGGAAAAATTAAAACATTTTGCTAATCCATACTATAATCCGCAGCCTTGGTCTTCGCAAGCAGTTCTCTCACTAGCCGAGTTATCCAAGCGCACCACACCATTCATCTCAAACTTTCGATCTGCCAATATATCTCTGCTAGTGTCTGATCTACAGAGAGGCTTTCTAGTACATTCCTTGAGTACTACATATTATGTAGCAAAAATATACCTAAATAAAAGATAAGCGTTGTGAAATACGTTACGCTTGTAAAACGTTACATCTGTCATCGCAGAATACTCTTCCTAAGTATAAGGTCAATGAGTGGAAAATTGTTTGCTCAAGATATGCGATGTAAAATATTAAACTACCTTCATTTTTATGACGTCAGCTTCACCTACTTTCTGGAGGGATGCTGGCTCAGTGACGAACATTTGAGACAGCAAAGAAATATATGGAGTGCCATCATGGCCGTGATGTCAGCAGAGATCGTGTGTACGTCATATGTGTAGTGTATGTAGGGGCTCGTGGTGAGATGAAATCCTCTAACGTTTGTTTCGAAATTAAATAGATCTCTACATAATTGTAAACATGTGTATTTGTTAACTTTTAAGATTGGTTATCTGTTGGATTAAATGACATGTCTAATACCATTGTTAAATGATCTTTGGATGAAAGACTAACTTATTTGCTTCAGTAGCAGCCCTCAACAGAAGGATGTGGTGGAAAATGACTATGGAACAATTTAAGTGTTGCCCGTTTTGGAGAATCATTGTCAATCCACGAGACATCCCTGAACAGTTCGTGTAGTGGAAGCAAGGTAAGGGCCCAGGTTGTTCCTGTGGTCCGTTACATAAGTTACAAAATTTCAAAACCGATACTTTTGGCGTTTTCGATATACTTCTTCCTTGTAATTTAGTTCTTGTGTCTTACTAACGCTGTTTTCTTGCACAACTGAATATTTTACAGATATTTCTCAGTCAAAGAACGCTGAGAAAATTTGGGGAGCGGTGTACTTAAGGTACAATCTCAAAAAAAATGGTTCAAATGGCTCTGAGCACTATGGGACTTAACATCTTAGGTCATCATTCCCCTAGAACTTAGAACTACTTAAACCTAACTAACCTAAGGACATCACACACATCCATGCCCGAGGCAGGATTTGAACCTGCGACCGTAGCGGTAGCGACCGCTCGGCCACTCCGGCCGGCTACGAATTTGTGTCCAGGGACTTAACCACTGCACTGTCTCCTTTGGTCGATAACTTGAAATGCTATGTGAGAAACAGACTAACAAGGTATCGCTAAGTATCGAAGTTGTACATTATGCCATAGTCTACTAACAGATACACTCGCGACACTTTCTGTTGATCCATTTGACAGGAGGAGCAACGCTAGCTCTCAAAGCGGTGAAATCGTACCATCGCATAACGTCATAGACACCGTCTGCTCCAAAGTATCCGGACACACTTATGTAATGTGGAGCTGACCACTAGATGTCAAGAGAGACCGACCACTATAATAGGATGCGGGGAGTATTGTCAGTAGAGAAGCTGTAGCAACGGAATGGTTGGGTCAGGACAGCTCAGTGACTCCAGTCTGGACTAGTCATCGCACTTCACCTCAGTAATAAATCCATTAGCGACATCTCAGAAAGATTACATCGTGATTATGGAAAGAGCAAGCAGTCAGAAATATTGTGTTGCTTATGAGTAAGGAAAAAATAGGAATTCGCTTGATATAAAAAATGGCTCTAAGCACTATGGGACTTTAACATCTGAGGTCATCAGCCCCCTAGACCTAGAACTACTTAAACCTAACTAACCTAAGGACATAACACATATCCAAGCCCGAGGCAGGATTCAAACATGCGACTGTAGCAGCAGCGCGGTTCCGGACTGAAGCGCCTAGAACCACTCGGCCACAGGCCGGCGCTTGATATAAATTTAGGTTAGGGTCAAAGAGTTCGTACCAAGGTGTCGAGATCGCCTTTGATTCGATAGTAAATAATGATTTTTAACACTATTTTCTCCTAGAACCAAGTTTTAAAAATAGACGAAGATTCTAATGTAACGTCTCGTCGACAAAGACCTCGTTAGAGACCGAGTACAAGCTCGGAATACGAGAGGACGGGGAAAGAAATCGGCCGTGCCGTTTCAAAGAAACCATCCTGAAATTTCCCGTAAGTGATGTAGGCAATTCACAGGCAATTGAAGTGCAGTTTTGAACTATCTTTCTCCCCATTGTGAGTTCAGTGTGCTAAACACTGCGCCACCTGACTTGCTATCGAACTTAAGTTGTTGCATTTAGTACACATCGGAGCGCAGATAATCTGCTTCTTCGAATTAACGACCGATGATGTGATAGTGAAGAGCGTGCCTCCATACTTTCACAGAGCCGCAATCTGTGACTCAGAACCATTCCAACTCTAGCGAAAATTCAGAAACGTTGAGACCGTTACTTTGTACACGCAGCAGTTGTTGTTCTGCTGCAGCTGTGTAACCATATCGGAAGTCTGGACGTGCTCACTCCAGGATATCCGCTGCGTGCATTCAGTTGCCAGGTAGCAGCCGTCACGGGTATTGCTGATGTGCTGGCGGCATTAACCTGGACAGTTGCTATACTTCACTGCCGGTGTTATTAGGAACAGATGCTTTCAGCTTTGTTAGATTGACTGTAACTGCTATTCTAAGTGTCAGGTGTTGTGCAAAGCGGTGACCTCATCCACAAAACGCCTTTAATTTAAAATAAATCTATGAATATTTAAGACTTTTATGGAAGTAGCCTAAACAGAGGTCCTATTTGTAGCTTGTCGTACAGATGATGTTATGCACATAATAGGGCTACTCTTTATCGGATGCATCCAACGAGTTCAGTAAACACGAGAGAACAAAATACAGGGTGTCCTGGCTAGGGGTACACAAATGCTTATAACGAAAGAACTCGTCATTTTATGTTTTTGGGTAAATATACACTGAACAGAGCAAACTCTCCAAGATGTAATCCTCACCATTTCAGACACAGCGCAGAGTCATTTGGTGCCTACACGAGTACAAGCACAAATGTTTACTTTTAACGGGCAGACCTAATCCTGACAGGCTACATATGGACGCCACAACGAAAGGTGCAGTGACAGTGAGTGGACACAGATAGCAGAGTTAAAATCTGTTACACGAGTTCAGTGGGATGTAACTAGAGAACGTAAATCCTCCCACACGTAAATCAGTGGGACAGAGCTCTTCGAGGAAAGGGAAGTTTGATTTCAAATGTTGGAAAAGTCTTAAAAGGCACGTGAATGAAGAAACGGTGGAACGCCCCTGCGCGAAACATTCTCTATGAAGCCACCTAGCTACATCAGACAAGCCAGTAGGGACCAGGCGTCCCTAGCTCGACGGTGCACGCCATTGTACGCAAACACTTCTGCTTGCGTGGTTACAAACACAAATTTTTGGCTCACATTAAGCAAACGATGGGATTTTGCTGTTGCACCTCAATGCAGTGATCTCCGTTGTCGGATCTACCTTCAACGTTTGTGGCGAAGTTGACCGACTTAACTGTCGAACAGGGGAAGTGAGGCTCCAGGAGAAGTGTCTGAGAACGGAAGAGACATGCCAAAAGTTAATGTGTAGTTAGGACTACATAAACAAAATCTGATTGGTCCATTTTTTATGGAGTCTAAAGGGCAGAAATATCTCGATATGTTGGTGAACTATGCAATTCCACAGATGCCTTCTGACGTCATTTTTCGAGCACGACTGTGTCCCCCACCCCATCCCATGCCCCCATCCCCTGCCCCTATCATGAGGATGTTATCACATTTCTCCATGAGACGTTTCCTGATTCCTGAGCTTTGGATCGGAAGGGGGGGTTCCGCAGTGTTTGGCCTTCTCGGTCTTCCTCTTGATTTTAGTGCATGGAGGTTTAACCTGGGTAGACAAAAGTCGTGGGATTCTTCCTTGTGTCGTGTCTGACCTCCTTTTGCCCGGCGTAGTGCAGCAACCTTACGTGACACGGAGTCAACAAGTTGCAGAAATATTGAACCAAACTACCTATACAGCCGTCCATAATTGCGGAAGTGTTGCCGATGCAGGATTTTGTGCACGAACTGAAAATGTTCGATAAGATACATGTCGGGCGATCTGGGCGGTCAAATTATTCGCTCGAATTGTCCAGAATGTTCTTCAAACCAACTGCGAGCAATTGTGCACGGTGACATGGCGCATGGTCAGTCACAAAAATTCCATCTTTGTTTGCGAGCAAGACACCCATGAATGGCTGCAAATGATTTCCAAGTAGCCGAATATCTAGAGGACCCACTTCACTCCATGTAAACACAACCACATCTGACCATGCCACGGTTTGCCAGTCGTCTATGGTCCAGCCAATACGATTACAAGTCCAGGAAAGAAGCTACAAGCAATGTCGTGCTGCCACGAAAGGCACCCGTGTCGGTCCTCTTCTGCCATAGCCTATTAACACTAAATTTCGCCATACTGTTCTAAAGGATACGTTTATCGGACGTCTAACACTGATGTGGGCGGATATATCACGCAGTTGCTTATCTGTTAGCACTGACAACTTCACGTAAGCGCCGGTGCTTACGGTCGTTAAGTGAATGTCCTTGGTAAGAGGTAGTGCCTCAGATGTGATATTCTAGGCACACTCTTGGCATTGTGGATCTCGGAATATTCAAATTCCGTAACGTTGTAGCTGCCCAAGCCAGTCTGCTCTATGGAACCCTCTTCATCTCTGCATAACTGCTGCAACTTGCGTCTTCTTGAAACTGTTTATTACAATCAAGCACCGATCTCGCTCTGGAATTCTTACTCTCCACACTTCCCTCCAAATCAAATTAACTGTTACCTGACGCCTCACAATGTGTTCTGTCAACCGATGCCTCCTTTTAGTCAAGTTGTGCTCTAAAGATCTTTTCTCTCCAATTGGTGTTATTACATCGTCAGGCTATTACTTACTCGATCAACACAATTAATCTTTAGCATTCTTTTGTAGCACCGCATTTAGAAATCTTCTGTTCTCTTCTTGTCTCAATCGTTTATCTACTACATTTTTAGACAAATACATCTGGAAAAGATATTCTAACTCTTTAATTTATATTCGACGTTAACAAGTTACTCTTGCTATTATCACTGTGCGTTTTATATCGTCTCTGCTTTGGATGTTGTTGACTATATTGCTGTCCAAATATATGTGGTTGTGTACTATTTACAGTGCTTCAGTTTTTAATCTAATTCCCTCAGAATAATCTGTTTCACATGGCCATACTCCATCATCGTTGTTTTCCCTATGTTGGTGTTTACTGCATAATCTTTGTCAAAGATACTATCTGTTTTGTTTAACAGATCTTTGAATATCTTTTCCGTCTCCAACAAAATTACTGTGTCATCACCAAACTGCAACATTTTTGTTTCTGAGGTCTGAGCTTGAATTCCATTCACAAATTTCTCTTTGCTTTCCTTCACTGCTTGCTCAATGCTAAAACAGGATAACATTAATCATAGTATAAAACCGTGTTTCACTCTCCTGAACCACTGTTTATTTTCATATCCTTCCTGTCATCTGACTGGAGTCCGGTTTCTGGCACCTTCCGTTCCTATTGCTTTATCCCTGCTACATTTAGAATTTCAGTCTGTCTCCTGCGTTTCTCCAGACCTAGACTGCCCGAGGTTGGTTTTTGCTAGTCGTTCTGTTCGCTTGCAAATAATTTATGTTAGTATTTTGCGTAAAGTGTAACGGGACATATAAATATGATTCTGTACTGTGTCTTAAGAATATTTCTCTTTTAGCAATCTTTCGTAACCTAGGGAACAGTAAAATGTGACAGTAGTCCACACCCGAGGGGTACACTGTGTGCAGAAACACTGAAATTTTGGATTCACTGAAGAATGACTGGTATTGAACGCTGTGTAACTGGGAAAGTCTTCGTGGTAGAGGAACTAATCTCTTGCTCGCTTCAATGCAGGCAGTTTTTCTCTGCAGTGCCACAAGCAAACAGTCCAAAGTTAAGAAATGCTTGGGGAACAAATCCTTGGTTGACTATATCTCGCTCTCCCTCAAAAAGCAAACCTATGTACACGGCTTAGTGACATTAATGTGATGACCGCTAATGTCCGACATACATGCATGTCCGAAGAAACGTGGCATCGTAATTCGGGATAATACAGGCACTGCAATATCGTAGAAACAAAGATGGGTTTTTCAAAGTGCTCGATATAACAATTAGGAATGCCATCTGATCGTACATATAAAATTAGTACGGCTTTATGCTCCATATAAGATCTGTAGTAATTGCATACTGTGTGCTCACTGATAGTGACAAAAACGTCAATTAAAAAGTTTAAAAGATAGAACCTATATCTTCAATTAACAAATAAACTAGAAGTAAAAAGAAAACAGCACCAGTGGGAACGCGAATGTTAAACCGGCCAATAGTATAGTAGACGATTACAACTACACTCACTATTACGACCAATTCGACTATGTAATTTTATTGTAGCCGTCTGCAATGATTTTTATAGTATATGTCATTTTGATTGACTCTGTAATAGTCACCTCGCATCCAGTAAGGCTTGCATTTGAATTAAAATGACATTTTAAGTAAGTTCAGCCCCGAGTGGTTTTTCATAGCCCATCTACCGCCACCACCCTTTTGTTTTTCATAAATGATATTTCGCAGGACCCCTCTAAGTGTGGTCGGTTTTGCATTCGCGCCCACACCAGTGCGGTTTTCTTTTTACGTCATGATGCCTTGTTAATTAAAGATATAGGTTACATTAAAATTTTTTTTTGATTACTGTTGCTTTCTTACACAATATGTCATTACTACAATATTTTATATGGAACATAGGTCCGTGCTAATTCTGTATGTATCGGGCACATTGAAAAAATACGCCTTTATTTCTGGAGCACCGACATTCATTGCTTCTAACCACAGCATGTCATCATTTAATTCGTACTACACCCGCTATCCAGCGTCGAGATAGGTAACTGTAGCGGTTCTCCACCTTTACGTTCACACTCCGCCGGTAGTGCAATGTTGTGTGGCAATCTTGTGAGAATCAAGTTCGCCGCCAATATGCACGGGTGGTATGAGGATATTGTCAACTGTGTGCATTTTGTCAACTGGATTTTTATCAAGATACGTATACCTGTGGAGCGCCTTTTATGTTTTGACTTCACGTAACGTAACATGGCAATTCCATAAGCAGTTCCATAACAAATGATGCATTTTGTATTTTACATAATTGTTGAAATTAATTGTAGCCTCCCTTCCCGTTTCTTAATATCTTCATATGTTTCCCCTTAGATCATATGATGGCATCATAAGACTGATGAAACTTGTCGTCTTGGAACAATGGGAAAGTCTGCACTGCGATTGCGGGGTACGAAGTCTGTTCTTCATTCCCAACAGTTTACGACCACGTGCTCTCCGGCCTAGCTAACACTTCAGAACAAATCTTTGTGTTTCTTCGTACAAATGTGTGAAGCCGAAATCTCCTTCACAAAAGGACGACTGCATTCGTAGCAAAAGAGAGTTATGGCTAGGATGCCGAAAATTTTCGGAAAGCTCATCAAACCGAATTCGGTCATTCCTTGGCACGTCGTGGGTGCATGTGCTGGTTTATTCAGTCTTCAATTTTCGGGAGATAACAGCTAAAGGGGTAGAGATAGTTTCTAAGAGATTTTGTATTTCAGAAATCCTCACTCGTCTGAACCCTCGGTATGTCGAAGCATGTTTCCTCTGTACGAGGTCACCACCAGCCTCAGAAATGCTGTCTACTAGGAACAAAGGCATCTGAGCCTTTCCTCAAACTAACCACAGAGACGAAAGTAATGCCACCTCCTTACCGTGCCGTGTGTGTCATTCAACGACTTTTCGAGTCCAAATGTGGCGATAATATTTTCGTTCGCCATTTTCACTCTGTTATACGTTTTGTTTCCAAACTCAGTGGAGCATATAAATATTCAATGACAGCAATGTATCAACTGCTGCATTAAAAACTAGTTTCGCGTTTGGTCTGTTATAAATATTGACGGTAACACTTACATCTTTCCTTACTGAGTGACACTGGGAATTACGTAAAAATTTTTTTTAAGTTTGTTTATGTTAGATCTGTTAGCAAATGCTCACATAATGTTGTTTGTTTTCTATTTGATGTGGAGTCGACGACATCGTGTCTAAGAGGCATCGTAATTCTTTATACACTGAAGCGCCAAAGAAACTGGTATAGGCATCCGTTTTCAAATACAGAGATATGTAAACAGGCAGAATTCAGAGCTGCGGTCGGCAACACCTATATAAGACAAGCGTGTGGCGCAATTGTTAGATCGATTAGTGCTGCCACAATGGCAGGTTATCAAGATTTAAGTGAGTTTCAACGTGGTGTTGTAGTCGGCGCACGAGCGATGGGACACAGCATCTAAAAATGGCTCTGAGCACTATGGGACTTAACATCTGAGATCATCAGTCCCCAAGAACTTAGAACTACTTAAACCTAACTAACCTAGGGACATCACACACATCCATGCCCGAGGCAGGATTCGAAACTGCGACCGTAGCGGTCGCGCGGTTCCAGACTGAAGCGCCTAGAACCGCTTGGCCACACCGGACGGCTGGACTTTAGGAACCGAAGGCCCACTCGTGTACCCTTGATGACTGCACGACACGAAGCTTTACGCCCGTCAACAATGACATTGGACTAATGATGACTGGAACCATGTTGTCTGGTCGCGTCGTTTCAAATTGTATCGAGCTATGGAGACAATATGATGAGTCCACGGACCCTGCATGTCGGCAGCTGGCCGAGGCTCTGTAATGGTGTAAGGCATGTGCAATCGGAGTGATATTGGACCACTGATAATTCGAGATACGACTCTGAGAGGTGACAAGCACGTAAGCATCTATTCACGTTCATTGTACATTCCGAAGGACTTGGGCAATTCCAGTAGGAAAATGTGTCACCCTACACGTCCAGAATTGCTACACCGTAGCTCCAGGAGCACTCTTCTGAGTTTAAACACTCCCGCTCGCCATCAAACTCCCCATACATGAACACTATTGATCATATCTGCGATGCCTTTCAACGTGTTGTTCAGAAGACATCCCCACCCCCTCGTATTCTTACGGATTTATGGACAGCCCTGCAGGGTTCATGGTTCAGTTCCCTCCAGCACTACTTTGAACATTAGTCGAGTCCATGTCACGTCGTGTTGCGGCACTTCTGCTGGCTCGCGTGGGCCCTACACGATATTAGGCAGGTGTACCAGTTCTTTTGGCATGGATTAAAAGGTAAATTTGCAATCGCCTTTCGAAAGAACGATGAACAGATGTAACTACAATGGATGATATTGTCAAACAAGCACTGGCGATTTGACGACACATATCGTCTGGCATAGTCGGTTCTTCTTCATACACTGCATCTTTGAGTGCTCCCCAAAGAAAGTAGAGGAGTAAAATCGAGAAACCTCGCAGGCCATTTGACAACAGAATATCGTTCTACCTAACGTCCAGGAAAGGTCTTATTCAGCGTTTGCTTTGCAGTATGGGACGAGTAAGCTGGACAACCGTCGTGTTGCAGCCACATACGCTGTCGAATAGCAAGTGCTACCTCTTCTAGAAGAACCTTCAGAATTTCCATTTAGAACGCCTAAGATGAAACCATGTCCCAGAATTTAATTTCCTATGATCAATCCTCCTCCATGAACCATGGACATTGCCGTTGGTGAGGAGGCGTGCTTGGTTCAGCTGAGCGACACAGATAGCCCGTACTGTAGGTGCAACCACAGCGGAAAGATGTCTGTTGAGAAGCCAGACGAACGTGTGGTTTCTGAAGAGGGCAGCAGCCTCTTCAGTAGTTGCAGGGACTACGTTCCGGACGATTGATTGGCCTGGCCTTTTAACATCAGCCAAAGCGGCCTTGGTGTGCTGGTACTGCAAATAGCTGAAAGCAAGGGGAAACTACAGCCGTAATTTTTCCCAAAGGCATGCAGCTCTACTGTACGGTTAAATGATGATGGCATCTTCTTGGGTAAGAGGTAAAATAGTCCTCCATTAGGAACTCCGGCCGAGGACTACTCAGGAGGATGTCGTTATCACGAGATACGAAACTGGTGTTCTACGGATCGAAGTGTGGAATGTCTGATTCCTTATGTTAGAAAATTTTAAATAGGGAAATGGATAGGTTAATGATGGATATAGTGGAAATTAGTGAAGTCCGGTGGCAGGAGGAACAGGACTTCTGGTCACGTAAATACACGGTTATAAATAAAAAATCAAATAGGGGTAATGCGAGAGTAGGTTTAATAACGAATAACAAAACAGGAGCGCATTATCGTAGCCAAGATAGACACGAAGCCAACGCCTACCACAGTAGTAGACGTTTATATGCCAACTAGCTCTGCAGATGAGGAGGAGATAGAGGAAGTGTTTGAAGAGATAAAAGAAATTATTCAGATAGTCAAGGGATAGGAAAATTTAATAGTCATGGGGGACTGGAATTCGATGGTAGCAAAAGGAGGAGAGCGGAAATTGTAGGTGAATATGGACTGGGGGAAAGGAACGAAAAAGGAAGCCGCCTGGCAGAATTTTGCGCAGAGCGCAGTTTAATCACAGCTAACACTCGGTTAAAGAATCATGAAAGAAGGCTGTTTACGTGGAATGGACCTAGAGACACCGAAAGGTTTCGGATTTATTATACAATGGTAAGACAAAGAGTTCAGAGTAAATTGTAAGACATTTCCAGAGGCAGATGCGGACCCTGACCACAATTAATTAGTTATGAACTGCAGCTTAAAACTGAAAAAGAACTGCAAAAAGGCGGGAATTTAAGGAGACGGGACCTGGATAAACTGAAAGAACGAGTGGTTGTAGACAGTTTCAGAGGGAGCATTAGGGAACGACTGACGAGAACAGGGGAAAGGAATACAGCAGAAGAAGAATGGGTAGTTTTGACAGACAAAATAGTGAAGGCAGCAGAGGATCATGACGAGGGATAGCACAAATCCTTGGGTAACAGAAGAGATATTCAGTTTAATCGATGAAAGGAGGAAATATAAAAATGCAATAAGTGAGGCAGGTGAAAGGGAATACAAACGTCTAAAGAGTGAGACCGACAGGAAGTCCAAACTGGCTAAGTAGGAATGGCTAGTGGACAAATGTAAGGATACGGAAGCATATATCACTGGTGGTAAGATAGATGCTACATACAGAAAAATTAAAGAGACCTTTGGAGAAAAGAGAAGCAATTGTATGAATAACAAGAGCTCAGATGGAAAACCAAAGCACAGAAGGGAAAGCAGAAAGTGGAAGGAATATATAGAGGGTCTCTACAAAAGAAATGTACTTGAGGGCAATACTATGGAAATGGAAGAGTACGTAAATGTAGAGGATATGGGAGATATGATACTGCTTGAAGAATTTGACAGAGGACTTAAAGACCTAAGTCGAAACAGACCAGGAGTAGACAATATTCCGTTAGAACTGCTGATAGCCTTGGGAGAGCCAGCCGTGACGAAACTCTTCCATCTGGTGAGCAAGATTTATGAGGCAGGTGAAATACCTGCTGACTTAAAGAAGAATATAGTAATTCCAATTCCAAAGAAAGCAGTTGCTAACAGGTGTGAAAATTGCTGAACGATCAGTTTAATAAGTCACAGCTGCAAAATACTAACACGAATCCTTTACAGAAGATTTGAGAAACTGATAAAAGTCGACCTCGGAGAAGATCCATTTGTATCCCGGAGAAATATAGGAACACGCGAGGC
Organism: Schistocerca cancellata; assembly: GCF_023864275.1. Taxonomy (NCBI): domain Eukaryota; kingdom Metazoa; phylum Arthropoda; class Insecta; order Orthoptera; family Acrididae; genus Schistocerca; species Schistocerca cancellata. Next base: position 254,331,016 of record NC_064634.1, read on the forward strand.
AGTACTAACGCAACGACTTCTCATAGAAGATAGGTTAAGGAAAGATAAACCTACGTTTATAGATTTGTAGACGAAAATGTTGACTGTAATACTCTCTTTCAAATACTAAAGGCGGAAAGGGCAAAGTATAGGGAGCGGAAGGCTATTTACAATTTGCGCAGAATCCAGATGGCAGTAATAAGAATCGTGGGCACGAAAGGGAAGCAGTGGTTGAGAAAGGAGTGAGACAGATTTGTAGCCTATCCCCGCTGTTATTCAATCTGTATATAGAGCAAGCAGTAAAGGAAACAAAAGAAAAATTTGTGGTAGGGATTAAAGTCCATGGAGAAGAAATAAAAACTTTGAGGTTTGCCGATGACATTGTAATTCTGTCAGAGACAAAAATTGGCTGCTAGCACTATGGCACGTAACATCTGAGGGCATCAGTCCCCTAGAACTAAAAACTATTTAAACCTAACTAACCTAAGGACATCACAGACATCCATGCCCGAGCCAGGATTCGTACCTGCGACCGTAGCGGTCGCGCGGTTCCAGACTGAAGCGCTTAGAACCGCTCGGCCACATCTGTCAGAGACAGTAAAGGACTTAGAGGAGCAGCTGAACAAAATAGACAGTGTCTTGAAAGGATTGTAACCATGTATGGAAGTAAAACATGGACGATAAACAGTTTAGACAAGAAGAGAATTTAAGCTTTTGAGATATGGTGCGACAGATGAATGGTGAAGATTAGATGGGTAGATCACGTAACTAATTAGGAGGTACTGAATAGAATTGGAGAGAAGAGAAATTTGTGGTACAACCTGACTAAAGGAAGGGATGGGTTGCTATGACACATTCTGAAGCATCAAGGGATCACCAATTTATTACTGAAGGGAAGCGTGGGGGGTAAAAATCTTAGTGGGAGGCCAATAGGTAATTGCGCTAAGCAGATTCAGGAGGATGTAGGTTGCAGTAGTTGCTCGGAGATGAACAAGCTTGCGCAGGATAGAGTAGCATGTAACCCTGGACCAAATCAGTCTTTGGACTGAAGAACGCAACAGCAACATGATGCCGTAACACACGTTTACGCTCCATGGCCATTGATGTTGAACCTGACGAAGCCAGTGTGGAATTTCGGCTGCTCCGTAGTGAATGTTATCCAAATTTACGTTAGCGTGGTTAGTACCTTTACCTTATCGGTAAAGAACACACCTCGGAAATACCTAGCGTCGTCCCTCAGTTACTAAAGAACAAACGGACAAAAATCTATACGACTTTCGAAATCACGGATGTCGAGAGCCTGAATTAGTGACAGATGATAGGGATGGAGATCTGTCCATACAGAATGCGAATGACACTGATCTGGCTGATTCCACATTCTTTGGCAATATGTCTCGTAGCACTGTGCGGAGTTATTAGCTCGTAGCCACAACAGATCCTTCGCGTTCTCTGCCAGTTGCAATCTTGTCCTCTTTTTTTGACGTTCAAGCAGGGTTTCCGCACTAGCGTCTTAATAATTCGTGTAGTTTCCTGGCGCGTTGGACACTGGCGATTCGGGTAGGTACCCTAAACAGTCGTACTGTTTTTACGGCATTTCTTTTATAATCACCATATAAAAGTAGTATATCCTACTTCTTCTAAAGCCGGCCAGTGAGGCCGAGCGGTTCTACGCGCTTCAGTTTGGATCCGCGTGACCGCTACGGTCGCAGGTTCGAATCCTGCCTCGGGCATGGATGTGTGTGATGTCCTTAGGTTAGTTAGGTTTAAGTAGTTCTAAGTTCTAGGGGACTGATGACCTCAGATGTTAAGTCCCATAGTGCTCAGAGCCATTTTTTTGAACTACTTCTAATTAGTGTAGATGTCTGCACGAAGCGAATGTTGAAGCAGGAGTGGGCGGCCTGCAGTACAGGCAAGGAAACAGGTAAGTGTGCTGACATTCTGTCGCAGCGTAGCACGAGAGTTCTACTTGGCGGTGTTTGCTACGACATTCCTCGAACCTTTGTACGACCGGGTTCAACGACAACTTTAACAAACGCTATATCACTGTAATTCTTCTCAAGAGCTATCGAATGCAGCTTTAAAGGTATACAGTTCCATTTAAAAAATGGACTTGCTTCATTCTCTCCGTTGATACCAGCGCTAAAAACATTAACACATTAAGCATTAAAAAAAAACTTCGTGCCCCTCGAGGTTCAAACATTTGCCTAAAACCGCTTAATTGTTCACGAGATAAAAAGTCTGTTACGTCTTACGTGGCTCGCCATATATATCCAAATACAGAGATGTGTAAATTAGCAGAATACAGCTCTTCGGTCGGCAAAATCTATACAAGACAATAAGTGTCTGCCGCAGTTGTTAGATTGGTTACTGCTGCTACATTGGCAGATAAGCAAGATTTAAGTGAGTTTGCACGTGGTGTTATAATAGACGCACGAGCGACGGGCCACAACATCTCCAAGGTCTACTAAGCAGACTGCCTACATTACGCCGGTGTGGGATCCTTACCAGATAGGACTTAACGAAAAAGTTCATAGAAGGTCAGCACGGTTTTATTATTGCGGAATATGGGAGCGAGTGTCACCCCGTCGTACTCTTACGGATTTATGGACAGCCCTGCAGGATTCGTGGTTTCAATTCCCTCTAGCATTACTTCAGATATTAGTCGAGTCCATGAAACGTCGTGTTGCGACACTTCTGTTTGCTCGCGTGGGCAGGTGTACCAGTTTCTTTGGCTCTTCAGTATGTATATATACCGGGTTGTCGGAAATTCCCGTTACAAACTTCTAGGACTTGCAGAGGGGAGTGAGTACGTAATATTTTGAATAGGAATACAGCCGGCCAGAGTGACCGAGCAGCTCTAGACACTACAATCTGGATCCGCGCGACCGCTACGGTCGCAGGTTCGAATCCTGCCTCGGACATGGATGTGTGTGATGTCCTTAGGTTAGTTAGGTTTAAGTAGTTCTAAGTTGTAGGGGACTGATGACCTCAGCAGCAGTTAAGTCCCATAGTGCTCAGAGCCATCTGAACCATTTGAATAGGAATATATGTCCGGAAACGTTCCGTTTTCGTGCTACAGCCGTTTGAAAACATGTTTACTAGGTAGGTTTGCAACAGGATAGTCATAGTAATGGGGGCTTACGTCGGATCGGCTGACATCCTGTCCTACCTCACGGACCTGGTTGAGACTCATTCACGCGTCTGTCAGTGTTGGAGCAACATGGTTGAGTACAAGTTTGCAGAAAACACCGACGTGATCTTCCTGAATGGCGAAGCTCACGGCAATGTAAGAGCTGCTCATCGCCTTTATCAAGATAGTTCTCCACAACTTCAGACTATATCGCGTACCCTTTTCGCTACAATCACGCAGCGGTTTCGAAAAAGGGTATATTCACCAGCAGCAGGAGTGACTGCCCTGCTCCAGGGAGCCCCCACACGCCCGAATTGGAAGAGGCGTTAGTGCATCACATTGATGAGAACCCGTCAACAAGTACACGAGTAGTCTCATTGTCTATTAAAGAATACAACTATAAAACAAGTGATTTACTGGATCACGCCCAGTCAACCACTTGTAAAAATGGTCGCATTAGCAACACGTCTTCAAATGGTTGTAGCACAGAAAAGGTACGTTTCTGAACATGGGTTTCTATTCAAAATATTATGCACTCCATGCCCACTACAAGCTCTAGAAGTTTGGAACGGGAATTTCCAACCAAACTTAAGAGTAAGTGTAACAATGTATTGTTAAAAACTTTCCCTGGAGATGTCAAATTGCATACTGTAGATTTTTTATATCAATGCAAATTGTATGGATATGTGTGTGTGTATGTGTATGTGTATTAAAATAAAACAATCCCTTGTTTTACATTCCTTTTTCGATAACCTAATGAAATACTCTCTGAAGATGCAATTCATTGAAAGTTTCGTAATTCCAATTGTATCTAATAAGTGATTTTGTATAATACATGAAATTTCATAAAATTTATTATTTCATGTATTTACTAGTATGTTATGTTTGTCCAATATATAATAGCATTTTTATGCATTCACTAATTAAGCTACAATTAAGAAAAATCAGGTTGGCATTTTTATCATTATTTCGTATAATGTGATGTATATCTTATGTAAGAATCTTTTGTATTCTATACTCCAGTTTGGGCATAAAATACGAAAGTTTGTGTGTATAGTTATTCATAATAACTTTGAACTTTTAATAGTTAATTTTATAAATTTGCATTATAGTTTTGTTAACTTCATTTTTAAGAACATATAAATAGGGGGAGCAGAAAGTTCAGGAAAGCTCAGTTGCAGACGGTTCACAGACGTGACAACTGCGTCGCACGTCAGTGTAATAATATAATTGTTGTACTATGGTTTTGTGACTATGTAGCCTGTTATGTGGAGTGAGCTCCCACCAAGACGACGTTGTGAAGCTTGTCACTAATAAATCGCTATAAAACGACTTGGTACCTGGCCTATTTCATGGAATTCACGTAACAAGATTCAGATTGCAGATGAAGTTGACTGGGATGACGACTTCAGCAGCAGCGGCAGGAAGCAGATTACTCCGAGTAACACCGAACTAAGATATGTATAAGAAATGAACTAAACTGTATATGTCGCTGCAGAACTAATTGCTAAAGTTTAATGTTTGGAAACTGTTCTAGCAGTAAACATATGTAATTGTCTCAAAGATATCTTTGAGCGGTGGAAGCCAAAGTGTTGAATAATTATCACATGTTCTTGATGTCATTGGAACACAAGTGTAACAACAAACTTTTGAAATTCTCTGTTTAATCAAATAATCTTTCAATGATTGTTTCTGCGACAGTTCCAGTCTCCCCCATGCCACTGCCAAAAATTTCCTTACAATGGTGGAGGAGCTGGGATAGTCGTAAGTCTATATGGAGTGCTAATACCTGTGAAATTCCAGGTGCCGTGAATAAATGAAAGATGAATCTTGTTTATATGTGGACGGCATAAAAGTAACAAAAACTGATGCTTCACCCTAAGGACTTGCAACATCGCCAATGGACGAAAGATGAGCACTCTGTTTCTCAATTACAGTATATTGGTTTGGAACGAATTCATTGTTAATTTCAGTTGTTCAATGGTTACAAAGTGCTACGACAAATCTGTAATAGTTGTAGTACAAGGTTCTATCCATGTGACGATTCGTGGGTAGAGAACACAATTTACTGATTTTGAGCATTGTTGCACGTCTAATACTCCCATTAAGAGTGAGAATAATATTCTTCACGTACCTATGACCACTAGGTTGAGTAGGCAAATTTATGCTTCGACTCCGAACTTAAATTCTGAAACTCATAATCACGAAAATGCGTCACGCTGTTCATGTTCCCCTGTACACGGCTTTGAACAATCAGGCCAACCTATAAATTTAATTAAACAGTTATCCCAATTTTTGGATACTAAACTGTTAGATCGTTGCAAGAAAGTATAGAAGAATGTCAATCAGAACATAAAGAATGTTAATCAGGACATAGGTAGTAACTTTCAGAAAGTCTATGCAAGTTAGACTCATTGAAACAGAATTTGGGTACAACCAATACGAAATTGGCCGACACTACATTCGTGTTGACAATATTGAAACAAAAGTTGATTGTTTAAGTAAAGATACCGACTCAGAAGTAAATATAATAAATGATAGAATTCATGTCGTTAAGGAACGGTTCAGATTCACAGAAAGAAATGTTATCGATGAGTTGATCAAGAGCAGGAAAGCAGAAATAGAACGGAAATTAAGCATGCGTAAGTTTTGTGAAATACAGCTAAGAAAATTGAAGCATCTAGACAAACCTTTAGACCAGATTGATGCACTGAAATGACATCTACCAAACCGGGTTCAGTGGAGCCACTTGACTCGATTGAAGAATTTTTGAAGTACGTGGATAGGTTAGACTATTAATGGCAAAGTCATGAGAGGTCAAACAATCTAAGTAGGGGACAGTAGCAACACCAGAGTGGTGGGTTCTCTCAAAATCAAAATTATCATAACAATAACAGACAAAATTACTATGGTAACAGGAACAGTGGTTAAAATAGCAACAATTATAGACAAAACACCAACTCCAATTAGAACAGACAGTATAGACAGAAAACGAGTAACCAGCTCATTGGGGGCCTGTCAGTTCGAGGTGAGGAGAAAAACTCATAACCAGGCTAAGAGCAGGAGAAACAGACAAAGGTCACACCACCAACATCACACTGATAACAATAGGACATGTCACGTTAATAATGTAAAAAAGCACTATGAATGTTGGAAACTATATGTTGAAAGAAGTGAGTAAACATGACACAAAGACACAAATTAACTATAAGCTTAGTGAAGAAGACCTGACAAATTTATTTGACTACAAGTGTGTATCCCAGGATTATTATAATGATGATTATAGTATTGCTAGTTTATTAGTTAATGATGATGATCCTGTTTTGTTTGGTGTAGTAGTAAGCCAACATGATAACCTTGTACCCAAAAAAATTGATGATTTAGTAGCTGATTCAGATGATGATGTAGCAGTAGAGAGATTTGATGTTGTGCATGTGACTCAGGTGATGATGATGATGATGATGATGATGATGATGATGACGATGACATTTGTTTAAAGAGGAGCCTGATGGGATGATTATTGTAGAAGTATTGAGAGATGAAGTTAATAATAATCAGTTAGTTGGTATTGATGACTTGATGAGTGATGATGAGGTACACGGAAGTCAGTGATCTTCTGTTGATGTCAGTGAGATTTTAGCTAAGAGTAATGATAAGAGTGTACAAACTAAGCAGATAGGTTACAATTTATAGAGGTTTCAAATAAGCAAGAAGTCAGTGAAGTGAAATGTAGCAGTGAAGAAGATCATTTGGAATTTGGGAATAATGAAGGCATGGAATACACGAATAAACAATGAGGTAAGTAAAAATTCAGGCAGTCAGTAAGGTATAATTAGTGAGCACTGTTCCAATTAAAGCAATAGCTTGTCAGATCCAGAAGGAATTCAGTCTAATAATGATATGTCTTTGCGTAATTTACTAACAGTTTCAGTGAATAAGCAACAGTCATGCATTAGTTTAGATTTTAAAGAAATAGATGATGATCTATTAATGGAGAAAGTGTAAGTTGATAAACAAGAGGTATCTGGTAGTTCATATTTTGAAATAACAACTGAGAATTGGAAAGGTATGTGCCTGATAGACACAGGTTATTTGTTGTATATCTGGTAAATTAAGAGAATGATTGAAAAACAGTGCTTCATACATAGAATTTCCTGTAACAGGTGTTAAGATTAAGGGAGCTACAGGTAAATGCAGCAAACCAATTTCCAAACAGGCTTTGATATCATTTTTAATTGGGAATTTATTGTTTGAACAAGGATGTTTAAACAAGGATGTTTCGTGGTGGTAGACATAAATGAAAATATTCTGTTGGGCGTGAAATGGATGAAAAAAAATGCAATTTTTGATTGGGAAAACTTAAAAATATGTTTCACAGAATCAAAATCTGGTAGTTGTGATGAGGCCAAAGTACATTTAAAGTGTACAGGAAATTACAGTAATCAGATAAAAGAAACTGAAATTTACGACGACATGTGCATTGAAGGTCGAGAAGAGGAACAGGAGGACAATTTTGAGGGTAATAGTTTTTCACAGTTAGTGATAAAGTAAATAATGCAGATAGCTTACCCAACTCTGAGAGAGAAGATGTAGATCAGTTTCTATGGGAATATTGTGACATTTTTTGTAATAAGCCAGGAAGAGTTAAAATTTTGTTTTTAAATTAAAAATGAAACAGCATGATCCATTTTTTGTCAGTCGATATGGGGTCTCTATTTGCAAAAGAAAATTAGTGGAGAGAGAACTGCAGAAGATGCAAACATGGAGGATAGTGGAAAGGAGTAGCAGCCAGTACAATAATCCACTGGTTGTTGTTTCTAAGATAGATGGAAGTGTTAGGCTTGTTTAGGATTCTCAACATTTGAACACATTACTTGAACAGGAAACTGACCATCTGGAAACCATGGAGGAATTATTAAATAAATTCAGTGACACAAAATATTTTTCTAGTCTAGATTTGATGTCAGGATTTCACCAAATTGTTTTGCATCCAAATTCAAGAAAGTATTCTGCATTATTATATAATGGAAAAAGCTATCAATATCGTGTGGTGCCATTTGGAGTTAACATTTCAGTTGTTGAATTTATCCATGCTTTAGATTATGTCTTAAGTAGGGAATTATTGTCCAAATTGGAAATTTATGTGCATGATATTTTAGTAACTAGTAACCTATGGGAAGAACATGTTGGAATTTTAAGGTAATTGGGAAAAATTTAGACGGTGGATATGACTTCCAAATGTAAATTTGGAGTGACAGAATTAAAATTTTTGGGCCACACTATTAGTGAAAAGGGGATTCTGCCTGACAAAGATAAACTCATTGCCATACAGGAATTTCTGGTACCCAAAAATAAAAAGCAACTTAGGTCATTTTATAGTTTGGCAATCTTTTACCAAAAAATGTATGTACACAGGCACTTAATGCATCATGTCTCAGAGAACGTCTTAAGAAAAATCCAGTTTGGGAATGGTCGACTATATGTCAAGAGGCATTCAATGAAATTAAGAAGCAATGTTGCAACAGTAAAATCCTTCATGGCATTACCATTTGGTCTAATGACTTATGGAAGTGATTATCGGCTTGGGGATCATCTTTTTCAGCAGAAAAAGTCAATGGGGCTATAGAACACATTTCAATCAGTTTTGCCAGCAGAGGATTACAGAAACACGAGAGAAATTATATAGTCATAGCTATTGTCTGGGGCTTTAAAAAGTGTAAGAGGTACCTAGTTGGTCATACAACAATAGTTTTCTGTAACCACAAAGCTTTGAGCTACATACAGGAATGCTAACTTCCTCATGATAGAATTACCAGGTGGGCTATTTTCCTACAACAATTTGACTACACAATACATTACATAAAAGGAGACAATATGTGATAGCTGATGCTCTCTCTTGATTATTGGTGTGGGGTGAACAGGAAAATGAAAACTTACAGAGCAACAAAAATTTTCCGATCATGCACATTCGGAGAATAAAAGGAGAAAAGATAATTGCTAATATCTGTAACCAACTAAGTATAACCAAAATCAAGATGGGTATGAAAAAGTGAGATTATGTTATCAGGTTTTTAAAGGGCTTCTATTTCAAAGAAGCAGTCCCGACTCAGACAGGTGGAAAGTATGCTGGCCCAAACAACACATAGATACACGAATTAAATACATACACCAACGCTATGGACACTGTGGCATAATGAAATGTATACAAAAACTGAAGGAAAATGCATATTTCAATAATATCTCTAGAAGAATTAGGGATTGTCTGTTAACTTGTGACTGATGTCAGAGAGTTAACGTCTTCAATCAAGAGCATCAGGGTTTTAGGCAAAGTAAGTCTGAATTAATTGGCATTGATTTATTTGGAAAACTACCTCCTCTAACGATGGTCGTTGTTATTTTTAATTGCAGCAGATCTGTTTTCGAAATTTATCGAATTGTTTCCACTGAGGAAAGCAACCAGTAGGAAAATTATTCAGTCTTTTACTAAAGATTATTTCTTGAAAGTGGGTAAGCCAGAGATAATCTTATCAGATAATGGCAGTCAGTTCACTTCAGCCATATGCAAGGAATTTACTAGCTATGAAAAGATAAAACATATTTTAATATCTATTTATTCTTCATTGTGCAATCGAACAGAGGTACATACTATGCCAAAGATCACACAACCTGGTCTCAGTATCACAATCAATTTGAAGATGTACTGAATAATTAACAACACACTACCACAGGATTCACACCATTTGAAACAGTATGATAAAAAGCCTGAAAAAGTTTTTAATAGACTGGTTGCTTACCCTTCTCATACTGCAATCACTACAAATGACAGAAACAAAATTGTTAGGGAAAATATGGCATTATGTCACAAGAAAAGGAAACAAAAACATGATAAGGAGCTTAAAATCATTCAATATATCGTAGGTAATCTGGTATTAACCAAAAATTATGAAAAATCTAAAGCCACTAATAAGGAGATATAGGAATTTTTGATATTTACATTGCATCGTTTGAAATTGTAGAGATACCTCATCCTAATGCTTACCTTTTGATGTATCCTAGGTCAAAGAAGTTGTTTGGAATGAGAAATATTACTCAGCTGAAATCATATATTCAATAACTGTAAACCATCAGGGGTGTACACATACACTTTGTGTACCATGTGTGTTTCATACACAAGGTTTCCCAGCTAATGTGACATTTGCTTAACAGAAACACGCCAGTGTCACATTACACATACACAGCTTAAATACACATCTATTAGTAACTGAAGATAACTACCAAATTTTTTTTGAACTTGAGTATTACATTCTGAATTCTATGTTACATTATAAGAATGAGAGCGGATTTGAAAAGGTTTTCTGTTATTTTAAAACATACCTAAGTGATTATGTGAGCACACAAGCTTATTTTAAAATTTTGCTAGATTATTGGATACTACATTGAAGTTTCTGTACTACACTTCAGGTTTACAAACTCAAGAATTTTCAGGAATTTGCCTGATGACTGAGCACTTTTTTGTGTTTAATTTTCAAATAAGTAGAGGATCAAACTTACTGTGAGGTGATGGATTTTACAGAATATGCTTTTTGAAAACATTTTACTGTACCATGATGAGGAGAATTTGAGGAAATTAATAGTGAGAAAGATAAATTGTACTTGTGTCAAACAAGAGCAAAGTGGAAATGAAGTTTGAAAGTTTTAAAGGGTAGGCAGAACACAATTTTCATATTAACAATATTTCACATGAAAGTTGAAGATTTCTGACAAGAGATGCTGTGTTCTAGAACCAAGAAGAAACATTTGTGATTCTGCTATGTAGTCTTATGTTTAATGTTGTGACCAAACACTTAATGATTTTGATATACTCAGAGTAAGAATTTCTAAAGGTACATTTGTGTTACACACAACTTAAGATAAAACAGAAAAGTTAGAGAGGGAACACTCACATATGGCATTTATCAGGGAGTTATGTACATATTTTTTTGTAGACTTATACATAGAGGTTAGTGTGTGCCTTTGTGGATTGAAATATTGAGGTAAAAATGATTTGGAGGCAACTGAATGAAACACTAAAAAAGTATTAGCATTTTAGAATTGTTTTCTTTGCATATTGTTGTTTTACACATATATGACTTTTACATACATTTTTCACGAGATACATAAGATTGCAACACTTAATGATGAGAGGTTGCCACATGTGAGGATGAGAAAACAGTAACACACAGTTCAAAAAGAATTCTGTATGGGAGAGAGAGGAAACAAGATATGTAATATTTCAATGTACTGACATAATTTTGTTCCACTGATATGAAATTGCCAGCATTTGCTGCAAAAGTTTTCTATGAGATGTAATAGAACCTCAAATATGGTTTTGTTACAAGAATAATAATGAAAAATTTACCTTAAGTTGGACTTTATTTGCCTGTGTGGTGTCAGTTTTTATAAAAAGCTGTCTGGTTTGCCGTTGGGTTATCAAATTTGCCCTAACACTGTCAGATGTTGTCCTAATGCCATCAGATTTTCTCTTAATGGCGGCAAAGAGGAAGGGTCTTGGTTCTTCTGTGTTAGATAAAAGGAGGATCTGGCACACAACTTACAGAGAAAGTCGTTGCATTGATGAAATGTGGACTGACAATTAACTGAGAGTGTACAAGTTGAAAAACTAACGAAACTTACTTGAATTTGTAAATGAATATTTTGTCGCCATTTCGTGCAAGACAAATATTACACTATATCCAAATGAAAATGACTGAGACTCAGGAGATGAGCAATACATGATAAAGAAACTATTCTTATGAATATAGTAAAATAATTTCTTGAAATGTATATCCAATTACGTAATTTCTCATATTTTTACGAAATTTGATCTTATTTATATATGTCTTCTTATGAATAGGTATTTATGTATCAGTATTTTGTGAGCTGATGCAGATTGGAACATTCAGGAAAATGACTGAGACTCAGGAGATGAGCTATACATGATAAAGAAAATATTCTTATAAATATTGGAAAATAATTTATTGAAATGTTAATCCAATTATGTAATTTCTCATATTCTTTACGAAATTTGGTCTTATGTATACGTGTCTTGTTATGTATAGTATTTATGTATCAATGTTTTGTGAGCTAATGCAGATTGGAAGATTGAGGTCAACTGTCAAGTAAAGCCTGAAAAGTGATTCAAGGATTCTTGTTTGAAACAAAGAGACAAAGAAAGTGAAATGCAAGAACCATAAAATCGGTGACGTGAAAGAAAACTTGGAAACCAGTTCTATGAAGACTGTACACAGGGATTAAAAACATGTCACTGTACTCAGTGTCTTTAAAGAATCTTATGTACATTAGTTGTAATGTTTATTCTTTTTGTAGCACTTATGATTATTCTCCGTTTTTATTTCTAAAGAAGAGCTTTGGCTCTCACAGATACCTAAACCTCTTTGAGGGGCTATTGAAATAGAACAATCCCTTGATTTACATTCATTTTTCGGTACCCTAACGAAATACTCTCAGAAGAGGCAAATCATTAAAAGTTTCGGAATTCCAATTGTATCTAATAAGTGATTTTGTATAATACATTAAATTTCATAAAATTTACTATTTCATTTGTTTACTTCTATGTCATGTTTGTCCAATATATGCCAGCATTATTTTGAATTCACTAATTAACCCATAATTAAGAAAAATTAAGTTGGCATTGTTGTTTTTCACTATTTTGTATGATGTGGTGTATATCTTATGAAAATTCTTTTATATTGTATACGCCAGTTTGGGCATTAAATAGGAAAAGTTTTGTCTATAGTTTTTCATAATAACTTTGAACTTTTAATTTTAATTTTATAAATTTGCACTATAGTTTTGTTAACTTCATTCAACAACATGTAAATAGGGGAAGCAGAAGGCTAAGGAAAGCCCAGTTGCAGACAGTTCACAGACGCGACCATTGTGTCGGACCTCAGTGTAATAATCTAATTGGTGTATTATGGTTTTGTTACTATGTAGCCTGCCTGTTACGTGGATGGAGCTCCCACAAAGAAGAAGTTGTGCAGATTGTCACTAATAAACCGCTATAAAACGACTTGGTACCAGCATTATTTCATGGAAATCACGTAACTAGACCAGATCGCAGATTAAATTGACTGTGACGACGACTTCAGCAGCATCTGCAGGACGCAGATTACTCCAAGTTACACCGATATAAGATATGTATAAGCAATGAACTAAACTTTATATGTCACTGCAGAACTAATTACTAAAGTTTAATGTTTGGAAACTGTTCTAGCAGTAAACATATGTAATTCTCTCGAAGTTATCTTTGAGTGGTGGTGGCCAAAGTATTGAATAATGATCACACGTTCTTGATGTCATTGTAACACAAGTATAACAGTAAACTTTTCAGATTCTCTGTTTAATCAGATAATAGTTCAATGATTTTTCTGTTGTATTCCAGCCTCCCCACCGCCAAAACGTTTCGCTGCAGTGTGTGCGCGCACACATAATGTGCAGTCAACTTGGACAGGTACATACTACACGCATATATGACAAACGCATACAGGCACACATTACGTAAAAGCAACACACTCACTCCTATTTGCACAATTGCAAATGGGTCAGACAGTTCCACAAATACAGACGCATGTACACTATATTTACATCAAACAAATATATTCTCCCTTTCTTTCTCTATCACCTGAGTGAAGAGTGTGAATATGGAAGCGACTCGATTTCATACTCAAAAATGTCCCGTTTGTTGTCATGGACCGGCTTTAAGTTCCGATAAAGTGTGTATCACGTGGTATCATGATTGAATGCTTTCTTGGTGCGTCGTATGCAGGGCAGCGTGAGCAGCACTGAGCAGCAACCCTTTGTAATCAACAATCACGAGCACCACTGCTTCCACATGTCGCAAGCCGTTCTCTCGCCTTTGGGTGACACTGATATCTGCATGGTACATATAAACTGATCAGCCAAAATATTATGACTACTTAAAAGCGTGTTGGTCCACCGCTGGAATGCAATTAAGCAGTGGTTCTGCGTGCTATGGATTCGACAAGTATTTGAGAGGTTTCCAGAGGTTTGTGACACCATGTGCCCAAACACAGATCACACACTTCACATAATTTACAGGCGGTTTCTTTGTGGGCGCGCAACTGTCACCAGGTAGCGTCCCAACTGGGTTTCATCATATGTAGATAAGACGTATTTGGTGGTCAAGATATCAACGTGAGTCACTATCATGCTTCTCAAACCATTGCAGCACGATGCAGGCCTTGTGACAGTGACAGTCATCGTGCTGCAAGATGACATCGCTGTTGAGGATAAATCAAGCATAAGGGGCTACACGTGGCCCTTAATAATGTTCACGTAGTCCACAGATGTCATGGTGCTTACAATTATTACCACAGGTCCCGTGGAAGAACTGATGGATGGCTCCCTTACCATGATACTGCTCCCTACAGCCAGCGTATGTGTCTCGCTGCTTCTTTTGAGCAGCCATTCGCCCTGATGAGGGCGTATCTAGTCATGACAATCGAACTGGTTAAACAAGAAACTGGATTCATTCGAGCAGGCGACGTAATTCCATCGATCTGCGATCCAATCCAAATGATCCAAAGCCCACTGTAACCGTAATTGACAATGTTTTTAACTCAAGATGGGAACACATAGAGTTCCTCTGCTGCTGAACACCATGTTCAGCACTGCACACTGAATGGTGTTCTCTGAAATACTCGTGCCTGCGTGAACACCGTACCCTGTCGTCAGATTTGCCACAGATCGCCGCCTGTTCTGCTTTAGAGAGCGGGCAAGCTTCCCATACCCATGTTCTGTAATGAGGTATTGACATCCGAATTCTTGTCGCCTAGTCGTCGTTTCACCTTTCATGAACCACTTTCCACAGGTACTCACGACAATACCAAGGGAACACCCAACTAGCTTCATCATTTGCGAGATGCTCGCTTCCAGGAACTGGGCCACAACAATGTGAGTTTTGTAAAAGTTGCTTAAGCAGGCGGATTTGCGCTTTTGCGCCACTTAATGTCGCTAGAATGAATCCCCCTTCGTCTCTTCTCTACCAATGTAGTTCTCTTACTGGGCCACGTGTCCACAGCGCCACCGAGCAGCATATAATATCTCAGTCGGCAGTGGTCATAACGTTTCGGGTCTTCATTTTGCATTTTTGATATGAGGCTTACAAATTACACAATCTCTGACACATTCGCCTCATGTTTGATTAGGCTTATAACCTAGTTTGCAGTTACGAGTGTTATTCAGAAGTTTCGATTGGGCGTGAAATGGAAACCACAGTGGAAATCAGAGCCGGCCGCGGATGCCGAGCGGTTCTAGGCGCTTCAGTTCGGAACCGCGCGGCTGCTACAGTCGCAGGTTCGAATCCTGCCTCGGGCATGGATGTGTGTAACGTCCTTAGGTTAGTTAGGTTTAAGTATTTCTAAGTTCTAGGGGACTGATGACCTCAGGTGTGAAGTCCCATAGTGCTCAGAGCCATTTGAACCTTTTTTTTGGAAATCAGAAATGTTTTATTTGCAACAGTTAGCTACGCCTTCCAGCTTCATCCCTACATAGTTATTGCTCCGACTTAGACATTTGTAGTAGTGTTATTCCAAAATTGAAATACCCTGGTTATATTAGGCAGCTGCATGTACTTACCAGCTCGCTGTCAATTCTCTATGCTGATCTGCAGCTCGTTGTGTGCCAAAATATTATCCCTGTAGCCAGCAGTACATGTGAACAGAGATGAATAGTGTTATAGGGTACCACCTCCGGGGTGTATGGTGGGCGATCAAACACTTTCCATCGAAAACGCTACAAGCACTTCTTCATTGCCCCTGCAGGGTGCGGCTGAGAATTTTCATGAAGAAGGAAATGCATTCTGGGGTGTATGATGGGTGATCAAACACTTCCTGTCGAAAACGCTGCAAGAGCTTCTTGATTGCCCCTGCAGAGTGGGACCGAGAATTTTCATGACGATGGAAATGCATGACACTTATATATTGCACAGCTGCGTGAAATCAGGCGAAATCTCTCTGCAGGCACCCATACTTGATGGAAGACACTGTTTTCTATGTATCTTTATGTGCTCACTGTGCACTCAGAACTGCAAAGAGCTACGTGAGTTGATCGACGAGCATACTGGAGACACTGCCCAACACATCTGTGC
Source organism: Schistocerca cancellata (assembly GCF_023864275.1). NCBI lineage: Eukaryota > Metazoa > Arthropoda > Insecta > Orthoptera > Acrididae > Schistocerca > Schistocerca cancellata. The sequence goes on from NC_064634.1 coordinate 254,347,296, forward strand.
TAATCTTGATTTGATTTTCACTGTGGTTTCCATTTTGCAACCGATCGGAACTTACTTTCTGGACACCACTCGTGTTCTGCCATAATGATTACCAGTCACATAATCAGATACGTTGAACCCGTCGGGGAGGCACCTTATTGCTTCATCTGGATCACAACCCTTCACCCAAAAGATGAAGCTGTCCATATCCATATGAACTAACTTTAGACCTGCGAAAGGAGCTTTTGCAACCTCGTAATGAAACTGGTATGGATGGAGTTTAGGTATGTCCGATATATACATACATAGACAGGTTGTGCAGGTGTATATTTTGGATATATTAGAACCAGTCGGCACCATCTCTCTCTCTCTCTCTCTCTCTCTCTCTCTATCTATCTATCTATCTACCTGCCACCCACGTCAGTCTCCAGGCTATGTTCACGTGTATTTTTCGCATTTGCTTAGTGATGCAAGTTCCCACGATCGTTATGAAACAACTACGCTGCTTTTGCAGCAGTCATGAACGTGTGTGCAGAGAAGAAGCACAAAGAGCTACGGTTTAAGACAGAATACGATTCGATTCAAACCATGGGGTTTTTGCACATCACGCTGCCAAGTGTTGTATCTCGGGAGGAGGTGGCATGTGACTCCTGCTGATTCTAAAGGTGCATCAGTGAAATGAGTATAATTCTGTCACCTGAATGTTAAGAACCTGAAAGGCGGCGTATCTGGACGTAGTAGTATACATACAACGAGTACAAAATTTATTACCTTAAAGTAGTACCTGTACATGTAGAGCAGCTTGTTCAATCCTGTCGGGACGAGGAAGAGAATGAACTGAACAAAGAATAACAACTGTTATTTTCATTAGGAAATCATTTGTTTTCCAGTCAAAAGAAATTTTACGATTTCTGAAGCACACATAAAACGATTTTCTTCTTCTCCACAGTTCTTCTTCAGCTGCCAGAGGGAAGGACACTTATATGATTCATGTAGATACTGTAGATCCATGCGGTCTTCTTGCCATATTTGGTGTAGACAATCAACTTTGTCCTATTAAAATATTCGAATTGATGTAGACATATCTTTGTAAGGTGTGCCTGGTTTCTTCTATCATATTGAATCGTGAACTTGTGTTAACTGTAATGCAGTTCGTCGTGTTTTTAGACACTTCACATCGCTGAAAGGCTTTGGTGAAGTGACTTTTGTGAAGAATGTCATTATTACATGTCAACTGTTTTCGAATGCAATAAATGTAGTATCCTTATATACAGTTTGCCTACATTCGTTGCAGAAGTCATCAAGCACCTATAAGAATTTTTGCACGTTAAGGTGTCATCATGAAATGCTTAGGTGTACGCAACACTTTTCCGTTCATACAGCTTGCTGCGTAGTTCTTGTGAATGGTGAACAGATAATTACATGGAGATACAGTACTAAAGCATAAGCTACGGTGCCAGATAAGGAATTCCTCGAAGATTCGAATTCTAAGTGAACATCTGTCTGTCCTGCTTCAGTTATTTCGTTCTATTTTGAACAATCTATCACGATGTTTGACGCCAAATTTCCGTGGGGTGAATAGTGAAACCTTGTAGACATATTGTACGGTAGACTGTACACCTTCTCATTCCAGTGTAGCATACACTGGATAAAAATTTGAATTAAGATAGACTTTTGCATTAGTTAAATTACAATTGTTGAATGTGGTAGAAACTTTTCTGGAGTTTCCCTTCGTCTCAGTCTGGAAGGCTAGTATAATGATCTAAGATGTTCCTGTTTCAATCAAAGTTTTAACAAACCCGGTTTGTTTGGAGGTTGATGGTAGCATGGGATATTTAAAGCCCTCCCATGAACAGGAAGATAACGACTGATGAATACCCACATTCAGGATCAGTGGAGCGAGTCATTCTCCAAACTGTTTTATCGATGATAATTTAGGGATCTTCAGGGCTTCCTTATCAGGAGAATATTAAAATGGCTGTACAAACCTTTTGCAGAAGTTGTTTGTGTCATGTATAAGCGGTTCATTTACTGTACTTCTGATTTTTTGCACTCTCCAATTATTGTAGTAGATTAAGTTTCCTACGTTTCAGTTGTATATGCATAATTGTGAGATCCTCATCAATTCCCAATATAGAGTGCCAATTTTCATTAATGTACAATGATACTCTTCGAAATTATCAATCCGAAAGCATCCCTTTATTCCTTTTACCTCAACTTAATGACTTCTCTGATGGATGAAGTGACGATGCAAGTGCTACACAGGAATATATAGATATCAGCTCTACCATATTTGTCAACATCGTTTTCCAGTGAATTCCTTAATTTAAACTGTAGCGTGTTGGTTGTAAATGCGGCTTATGTATCACCTTTGCTTTTTTTATATGTCTTTGAACTCGTGTTTTCAATCACTAAGTGCTCACTCACATTACGTTTGTGATTCTCTTTCTGATGTACATACGAATAGCTGTTTCTATGATGCTTCCAAATCGCAGGACATGTACGTCATTCATTACAGTCTATTTCATCAGCTGATGGTGATGAGAATGCACATTTTAAGAGGACACGTTTTTAATGTAAATAGCCATCTCATTTTACCGTTGTTATTTATATTTCATCTCCATCTGTTTCAGACGTTCTTGTATAACAATTTTGATCATGAAGACTTGACCTTCGAAACGAGTAAAGATGAGTGTTTCTCGCATTGTAAATAGGTCTGAACATTGGTTTTAACAACCATAACCTCATATTCATATCCTTACATGGTTTCAATATCTGTAGTGGATTTAATAAACTTCATAGCCACTAGACATGTGTGATAAAGTTGGATGCTTTTCTTTATGATCCCATAAAAATTTCACATTTGAGAACTCGTCTGAAAACTAAATTCTTCTTGCAAAACTCAATTTGTCCCTTCCATTCCCATAAAAATGTAGAAGAGAAATCTGAATACTACCCAGTGTTGTAGAAAGCGGGGGATCCACTGTAGAAAAGTAATTCCGGCATATGTTAATAGTATGCTCACTAAGGACTGAAAGTTTTAAACTTCGTTTGCCTCACTTCCGCGTGGCCTATTGTTAAAGTGACAAGTTTTAGAAGTTCCGGAGCAATTATATTAATTGTAGTATTGTATGTGTGGTATCAACAGAATAAGACGCTCAGTTGGTAAAATCAACTATAAATGAGAAATATGTAATTCTTAAGTTCATATCATTTAGCGTATAATGGCTTTTGTGGGTTTTAAACCTCAGTGCATCAGAGATATGGACGTGTATGGACTATTTGTATAATGGCTGAGTAAACGACCAATTGTATCTTTCTTCATTTGTCACTTCTTTGTAAAGGGAGCTGTTAGATTCAGGGTGGACAAGGTTATTACATTAACTTTTTCTTACACACACGTAGTGAATTTACCTTACAATCAATGCATAAACAGTATTAATTGCAACATAACATTTAACACATTATACACTCCTGGAAATGGAAAAAAGAACACATTGACACCGGTGTGTCAGACCCACCATACTTGCTCCGGACACTGCGAGAGGGCTGTACAAGCAATGATCACACGCACGGCACAGCGGATACACCAGGAACCGCGGTGTTGGCCGTCGAATGGCGCTAGCTGCGCAGCATTTGTGCACCGCCGCCGTCAGTGTCAGCCAGTTTGCCGTGGCATACGGAGCTCCATCGCAGTCTTTAACACTGGTAGCATGCCGCGACAGCGTGGACGTGAACCGTATGTGCAGTTGACGGACTTTGAGCGAGGGCGTATAGTGGGCATGCGGGAGGCCGGGTGGACGTACCGCCGAATTGCTCAACACGTGGGGCGTGAGGTCTCCACAGTACATCGATGTTGTCGCCAGTGGTCGGCGGAAGGTGCACGTGCCCGTAGACCTGGGACCGGACCGCAGCGACGCACGGATGCACGCCAAGACCGTAGGATCCTACGCAGTGCCGTAGGGGACCGCACCGCCACTTCCCAGCAAATTAGGGACACTGTTGCTCCTGGGGTATCGGCGAGGACCATTCGCAACCGTCTCCATGAAGCTGGGCTACGGTCCCGCACACCGTTAGGCCGTCTTCCGCTCACGCCCCAACATCGTGCAGCCCGCCTCCAGTGGTGTCGCGACAGGCGTGAATGGAGGGACGAATGGAGACGTGTCGTCTTCAGCGATGAGAGTCGCTTCTGCCTTGGTGCCAATGATGGTCGTATGCGTGTTTGGCGCCGTGCAGGTGAGCGCCACAATCAGGACTGCATACGACCGAGGCACACAGGGCCAACACCCGGCATCATGGTGTGGGGAGCGATCTCCTACACTGGCCGTACACCACTGGTGATCGTCGAGGGGACACTGAATAGTGCACGGTACATCCAAACCGTCATCGAACCCATCGTTCTACCATTCCTAGACCGGCAAGGGAACTTGCTGTTCCAACAGGACAATGCACGTCCGCATGTATCCCGTGCCACCCAACGTGCTCTAGAAGGTGTAAGTCAACTACCCTGGCCAGCAAGATCTCCGGATCTGTCCCCCATTGAGCATGTTTGGGACTGGATGAAGCGTCGTCTCACGCGGTCTGCACGTCCAGCACGAACGCTGGTCCAACTGAGGCGCCAGGTGGAAATGGCATGGCAAGCCGTTCCACAGGACTACATCCAGCATCTCTACGATCGTCTCCATGGGAGAATAGCAGCCTGTATTGCTGCGAAAGGTGGATATACACTGTACTAGTGCCGACATTGTGCATGCTCTGTTGCCTGTGTCTATGTGCCTGTGGTTCTGTCAGTGTGATCATGTGATGTATCTGACCCCAGGAATGTGTCAATAAAGTTTCCCCTTCCTGGGACAATGAATTCACGGTGTTCTTATTTCAATTTCCAGGAGTGTATATTACATTTGACTGCGATTTTTACATTATTATTTCTGGAACTATGACTGATTTTAACCACAAACGTGTTGCGTAACAAACATGAACACCTTATCTAAGTAGGTTAACAAACTGACAAAATCGATATTATAAATTAGTTAACGCTACCCTTCTATGAACAGCATTACCAAGGTTCTGGTCTTGTTAGAAATGGTTCAAATGGCTCTGAGCACTACGGGAGTTAACATCTGGGGTCATCAGTCCCCTAGAATTTAGAACTACTTAAACCCAACTAACCTAAGGACATCATACGCATCCATGCCCGAGGCAGGATTCGAACCTGTGACCCTAGCGGTCGCACTGTTCCAGACTGAAGCGCCTAGAACCGCTCGGCACACCGGCCGGCTATCTTGTTAGACTAATGTAACAACGGTGATACCAGTATGGCTATACTAATACTCCGTTACAAGACATTGATACATATGTAACTAAACGACAACCTGTAACAATGAACGATGGCAGTGTCTTGCGGGCAGGCCACTGCCGTGGTAATTCCCAGCAGGCAGCTCCCCTTTCATTTTGTTTCGATGATTATGATACAATTTCATTCATATTTGGTGTATCGAAATTTTCCCTGACTGATATTAATCTGATGGACTATTAGGGTTAGTGTAAACCATTGACTGATCTCACAGTACCTGCATGACTTGAATAGCAGTAGTAAAATTAAACTCGGCTATAGAGATAGATTTTTGGACGCTGGAGGTGACCATTGCATGAGAGGCAACTTTAACACTTTCCCCGAGCAGCAAGCCAGTTTGTAGATTCCTTTGGAGTCACCGAAATTGGATGTTGGCCTGGTAGGCTAGGAGTTTATGGGCCGCCATTCTGGCAGCCGGCCTTGTTCCACTAGTGGTCAAGCAAGAGGGTTGGAACGCCGTGGCTGAATATGTAATGTCACTTCTTCAGAAACTGGCAGCGTCGGAAATCCTGGTGCCGGCCTAACTGCTATATTAGTGAGTGGCCGTGATTTGGGAGCCTGGTCTCTCATCCTGTGTGCGGATCCAGGTAAAGCGGCATCAGGTTGGCGCCCGGCTAATGTGTTTATTTCAAGAACAGCGTACCCTGTGAGACGGGATGACGGATTTCTCCGGATGTCGCTTTTCTTAGATGCCGCAGCGCCCCGTCAAAACGGCACCCACTAAATCGTTTTATGGACGAGACAGCTTGTTTTCATTAGGAAGCTTCCCTCATATTATGAAATGCTCCGGTGGTTTGGCTGCAGAACCTCCGGGCATTGTGTGCTGTTTTTTCGGAGAACAGAATGTGTACAGCACTACAGTGATTGGTAGAGGAAGATCGGAGCTCCTTGCTAGAAAACAGGATTGGCACAGTAACCACGTACTGGGCCATGATAGGTTTATTCTAGAACATTGGGGGAAATGGCTGTTTTTCTGAAAGTTTTGAGCAAAGGGGAGAGGGGAGGATTTGCTTCTCGACCGTCGCGGAGCACAGTCGTGAGAGCTCTTCTGTTTCTAAGGAGAGCAGTTAATTGTAAAGACGTCCAGAAACCCGGGCGAAACTTTATATTTGTGCAGACATGAGACAATCACCGGCAGACGTGGCATCATCTCCCACAGAACGACACTTCGGCAGTGCCTGCTCGCAGACGACAGCATCTCGTCTTTCACCAGCTATATCAGTAACGTTGCGTAGCTTCGGCAAATTCAGAAACATATCAGTCGTTTTCACGACCATCTTTCTTCATGGTAGCCTTGTGCTTGCAGTGCCCGCATCTCGTGGTCGTGCGGTAGCGTTCTCGCTTCCCATGCCCGGGTTCCCGGGTTCGATTCCCGGCGGGGTCAGGGATTTTCTTTGCCTCGTGATGGCTGGCTGTTGTGTGCTGTCCTTAGGTTAGTTAGGTTTAAGTAGTTCTAAGTTCTAGGGGACTTATGACCACAGCAGTTGAGTCCCATAGTGCTCAGAGCCATTTGACCATTTTTTGTGCTTGCAGTAGTCACTCGGAGTGTCCATTGCACGCTAAATTGTATCTTGGTGAGAGAGACAAATCAGTGGAACGATAGATACAGTAGCCAGTCTCATTTGCACGTAAATTCCAGTTAGCTACCCCAAGCTTATTGCCAACCAACCAGTGCTGGTTTTCGAAGAAATGTCACACAGTTGAAGTTTCTGTTTATGTGTTTGTTCTCTCTTGACCCTGATATTACTTAATACATCTTTTTTGTGATACCATAGGTCCTTGTTCTTAATTTTTCAACGACACACATTCTCCTTCCCTACGATGTAATTTATTTTGTTGTGAGTTTAAAGTAATTAAATAAATTTTATGTCTAGTTAGCCAACTCAGGGTAATCCACACAGGGGTCACTGTTTAATGTCAGATTTCCTTGAGCTATTGTTAAATATGGCACCTCTTGGGTATGGTGGCTACGACTTTTTAGTCAAAAAAAATGTTGAAATGTGTGTGAAATCTTACGGGACTTAACTGTTAAGGTCATCAGTCCCTAAGCTTACACACTACTTAACCTAAATTATCCTAAGGACAAACACACACACCCATGCCGGAGGGAGGTCTCGAATCTCCGCCGGGATCAGCCGCACAGTCCATGACTGCAGTGCCTTAACTTTTTAGTCGTTTGGCAGACGGAGAACTGCCGACACCGTAGGCTAGGTTGCAATAACTCTATTTGTTTGATTTCTTATAGTAAAGGGATTCAGATATTATATACTGAGATTGTTGCCAGTAGCAGTTGTAATGTCTGGGAAAATGAAGAACTTGCATATCAGTCGTCATTTATGTCCACCCCCGGTAGCTGCAGTTCCGCTTGGAACGCGACAGCGACCGGACGTGTCGGTACTTCCTCGTGGTCGTAGCGCCGCAAGCCGTGTTTATAGAAATTCTTGGATTGTGACCTGTGATATTCTCTGCGCTTCTTCACTACCGTCGTACACACGCTTCTTAGTTAACTCACAGCGGTCTCGGCTGCTCGTATAGTGTAGTTATGGCTCCCAGTGTACCTCGTAAGAATACCCTGTGTTTTGAGAAATCTTCCAGGAATGTGCAAGTCCACACAGCATATTATGACAAAGCGAAATACCGTTTCTTTGTGAAGTTTTTAGATCAGATACTACTGGAGAAAAATTTGGTGAATACTGGTGGGAAAGCAGAGTTCCGACATCGTGATCAGTCGGTGAGCTCAGTTTCAATTACTAACGCTGACATAGAATACAAACAAGTGTGAGAATTCAATTTGCCACCTAAGGATGAGAATTGTTTTCTTAGAGATGTCCTCGCAAAATACGGTGACTCTGACAGATTAGAAACGAAAAATGTTCGAGCCGTCACGAACTCCCATGTTATAGTGGGGTTCGTTCAGTTGGCATGGTCGTTAAAGTCAATATCCCATCCTATATAATGGTTTGTGGTTATAAGGCTCATGTCATTTACGATGGACAAGTAGGCACTTGTTTTATCTGTAACACGAGTTGCCATTTACGAGATGATTGCCCACGGCGCGTTGTCTTACTTAGAAACAATTTGCAACAACGACAGAGATTAACATTGGCTGATTTCTAACTCAAAATGAGACACCTTCTGTGATTGACTCCCAACCCAGTTCATCTGTGTCAGAGGACAACGATCTCGGTAACGGCACCTTCCCACCCTTACCTCAGAAACCTGTGGCCATCCATCCCTTAGCCGCCGGTGTTGCATTCTCTGTCGGCAACAAACGACGCCGCACTAGTGACGGTAGTGGCTCCGGTGACCAGGTCGTAAAAAATCAAACCGATGACGCGGAGTCACGGGCCTCCACACAGGACACGTATATGTCGGATGGCTCAGTTACAACCTGCCAACTTCACATTGAAGCTCCCGTCGCAGAAACTGTCAATACGAGTGCAGTCGAGTGTTTACAGCAATCCGTTCTGATGCCGCTTCTCGACTCGCCACAGGTGGTCAACACACAAGAGGCGGAAGTCAGTCAACTCATCATCATCATCATCATCATCATTTAAGACTGATTATGCCTTTCAGCGTTCAGTCTGGAGCATAGTCCCCCTTATAAAATTCCTCCATGATCCCCTATTCAGTGCTAACATTGGTGCCTCTTCTGATGTTAAGCCTATTACTTCAAAATCGTTCTTAACCGAATCCAGGTACCTTCTCCTTGGTCTGCCCCAACTCCTCCTACCCTCTACTGCTGAACCCACGAGTCTCTTGGATAACCTTGCTTCTCTCACGCGTGTACATGACCCCACCATATAAGCCTGTTCGCCCTGACTGCTACATCTATAGAGTTCATTTCCAGTTTTTCTTTGATTTCCTCATTGTGGACACCCTCCTGCCATTGTTCCCATCTACTAGTACCTGCAATCATCCTAGCTACTTTCATATCCGTAACCTCAGCCTTATTGATAAGATAACCTGAATCCACCCAGCTTTCACTCCCATACAACGAAGTTGGTCGAAAGATAGAACGGTTCACAGATAACTTAGTCTTGGTACTGACTTCCTTCTTGGAGAAGAGAGTAGTTCGTAGCTGAGCACTCACTGCATTAGCTTTGCTACACCTCGCTTCCAGTTCTTACACTATGTTGCCATCCTGTGAGAATATGTGTCCTAAGTACTTGAAACTGTCCACCTGTTCTAACTTTGTTCCTCCTATTTGGCACTCAATCCGTTTATATCTCTTTCCCACAGACATTACTTTCGTTTTGGAGATGCTAATCTTCATGCCATAGTCCTTACATTTCTGATCTAGCTCTGAAATATTACTTTGCGAACTTTCAATCGAATCTGCCATCACAACTAAGTCATCCGCATATGCAAGACTGCTTATTTTGTGTTCACATATCTTGATCTCACCTAGCCAGTCTATTGTTTTCAACATATGATCCATAAATATGAACAACAGTGGAGACAGGTTCAAAAATGGTTCACATGGCTCGTGCACTATGGGACTTAACATCTGTGGTCATCAGTCCCCTAGAACTTAGAACTACTTAAACCTAACTAACCTAAGGACATCACACACATCCACGCCCGAGGCAGGATTCGAACCTGCTACCGTAGCGGTCACGCGGTTCCAGACTGAAGCGCCTAGAACCGCACGGCCACACCGGCCAGCAGTGGAGACAGGTTGAAGCCTTGTCTCACCCCTGACTACTCTAAACCATGAACTCAGTTTACCGTCAACTCTAACTGCTGCCTGACTATCCATTTAAAGACCTTTAATTGCTTGCAAAAGTTTGCGTCCTATTCCATAATCTCGTAGAACAGACAATAACTTCCTCCTAGGAACTCTGTCATATGCCTTTTCTAGATCTATAAAGCATAGATATAATTCCCTGTTCCACTCATAATACTTCTCCATTAATTGTCGTAAGCTAAAGATCTGGTCCTGACAACCTCTAAGAGGCCTAAACCCACACTGATTTTCATCCAATTGGTCCTCAACTAATACTCGCACTTTCCTTTCAACAATACCTGAGAAGATTTTACCCACAACGCTGATTAAAGTGATACCTCTGTAGTTGTTACAATCTTTTCTGTTTCCATGTTTAAAGATTGGTGTGATTACTGCTTTTGTCCAGTCAGATGGAACCTGTCCCGACTCCCAGGCCATTTCAATTATCCTGTGTAGCCATTTAAGACCTGACATTCCACTGTATTTGATGAGTTCCGACTTAATTTCATCCACCCCAGCTGCTTTATTGCACTGCAATCTATTGACCATTTTCTCCACTTCCTCAAATGTGATCCTATTTCTATCATCATTCCTATCCCATTGTACATCGCAATCTGAAACATTACTGATCGTATTTTCACCTACATTGAGCAACTCTTCAAAATATTCCCTCCATCTGCCCAAGGAATCCACAGGATTCACCAGCAGTTTTCCTGGCCTGTCCAAAATACTTGCCATTTCCTTCTTACCTCCCTTTCGAAGACTGCTAATTACACTCCAGAATGGTTTTCCAGCAGCTTGACCCACAGTCTCCAACCTGTTTCCAAAGTCTTCCCAAGATTTCTTCTTGGATGCTGCAATTATCTGTTTGGCTCTGTTTCTTTCTTCAACATAACTTTCTCTGTCTACCTGAGTTCTAGTATGTAGCCATTTTTGATACGCCTTCTTTTTCCTTTTACAGGCTGCCTTGACTGTGTCATTCCACCAAGCTGTTTGCTTCATCCTACCTTTACACACTACTGTTCCAAGACATTCTTTAGCCACTTCTAGTACTGTGTCCCTGTACCTTGCCCATTCCTTTTCCAATGACTGTAATTGACTACTTCAACTAACTGATACCTTTCTGAGATCACTGTTATATACTTGTGCCTGATTTCCTTATCCTGAAGTTTCTCCACTCTTATCCTCCTACATGTGGACCTGACCTCCTGCACTTTCGGCCTCACAATACCAATTTCACTGCAGATTAAATAATGATCAGTGTCATCAAAGAATCCCCTGAATACACGTGTGTCTCTCACAGCCTTCCTGAATTCCTGATATGTTATTTTATAGTCAATGACAGACCTGGTTCGCCAGCCTTCCCAAGCATACCGGTGAATGTTCTTATGTTTAAAAAAGGAGTTTGTGATTACTAAGCCCAAACTGGCACAGAAATCCAAGAGTTGTTTCTCGTTCCTGTTGGCTTCCATATTCTCTCCAAATTTACCCATAACCTTTTCATACCCTTCTGTTCGATTTCCAATCCTGGCATTAAAATCACCCATGAGCGGAACACTGTCCTTGTCCTTTACTCTAACAACTACATCACTGAGTGCATCATAAAAACTATCCATCTTATCTTGATCTGTCCCTTCACAATGAGAATATACTGACACAATCCTAATTTTCTTGCTAGACACTTTCAAATCCATCCAAATCATTCGTTCGTTTACATACCTTATTGAAATTACGCTGGGTTCCATTTCTTTCCTGATGTAAAGCCCTACACCCCATTGTGCTATTCCTGCTTTGACTCCTGACAGGTAGACCTTGTATTCTTCCACTTCCTCTTCTTTCTCACCCCTTACCCGAATGTCACTAACAGCTAAAACGTCCAGCCCCATCTTACTTGCAGCCTCTGCCAGCTCTACCTTCTTCCCAGAGTAGCCCCCATTGATGTTAATAGCTCCCCATCTCATTACCATTTGTTTGCCAAGTCGTATCTTAGGAGTCCCTGGTTTGTCAGTTACAGGTGGGACTCCGTCACCTCCAAAGGTCCGAGGCATTTTGCTCTGATTGTTGCCAGCATCATATTTAAAGTACCAGGGAGGCAGGTTGCTAGCCTTATTTGCCTCGAGTCCCATTGAGTTTTACCCCTAACGGTTGAGGGACTAACCGGTGGATTTGGTAGTCTTTGCCGTATGAGCACAAAGGCGACCACGACTCAGAATATGTCCGAGATGCCCAGCCTTATTCCAAAGTAACTGGTATCCCGACTGTCGGAACCACTTACTTGGCCACTCATACGTTGCCCGTGGTTCATGAACTAAGTCATGACAACAGGTACCCACACCATGAACCAGTCAACTGCACATCGTAAATACAGAGGATGATCCACGCGGTGTAGAGCATAACATTAAGACCCACCACCTCGGAACTGCTACCAAACAATGCGAGGAACCGGAAAGCTGTATACAAACAGCCAGTGCGGCTCAAAACAAACACAGTGAGCCTAATGAAGCCGCATCTTCGGACTTGCCGTCACCCGTTCCGAAGCAAGGACTTTCACATAGTGCTTACAGCTATGACTCGCCGACTCCGCCGTCTTCTATGACACCTCGAACGACTGTGCGACAGCAGAATAAAGTTAAACCAAATGACTCCGTGGCTGGAAGTAAGTCAAAGAGTAAAGTCAGCACACAACCTGCTACGAAACCTGCGGATGTAGGTTCGAAGTCCGACGGTGAGATGGACTGGGCTTCCTACGCTTCCCAACACCCACACGTCTCTGATGATCATGAGTCAAGCTCATAAGTTTTTGTCCTTGAACATTAATAGAATTAGGACAGATTTAAAATTAGCAATGCTACGGCAGTTTATCTATGAGTCCGAGGCTGATATAGTTCTGTTACAGGAAGTGTCTATCTTAAGTTTTCATGTATCAGGATTTGCAACAATTGTAAACCCCGTGGTGGACGGGTGTACAGGTACGACCATTCTATCACGAGACGTAATCCCAATGAGCAATATCGAAATGTTGGACTCCGGTAGAGATAGCTTGCGAAATTTTTGACGTCACCCTCGTCAATATCTATGCTCCATCTGGAACGACTCTAAAATCAGAAAGAGCTACCTTCTTTAAACAAGATATCATCTACTTGTTACGCCACAATCTCACCTAGTTGATAATTAGTGATGATTTTAACCGTGTGATCCACAGGAAAGATCAATCACCAAACGTTAATTACTGTAGGGGAACTACATGATCTGGTGCGTCACCTGCAACTGAAGGATGCGTGGGAACTGAAATTTCCTACCCTGGTAAAGTACACGTACCTGACCTCCACCACATGTAGCCGTCTAGACCGTTTGCATATCTCTGAGAACATTTGCCAACATGTTCTGGACGCCGATGTCATTCCGGCTAGTTTCTCCGACCACTGCGCCCTCTGTGTCACGATAAATGTAGCAAACAGCATACTAAATGGCATAGGATTCCTTGGAGCCTAAATGTTTCTATTCTCGCCGAAGCCGCGCTACAAGATGTCATCTCCACGACATAGGCGGATTGCCTCAGGCAAAGCTGCATATATCCGAGCAACATAGCCTGGTGGAATGTTGTGGTCAAACGGAAAATGCGATTAGCCTTAAAAAACTACAGTTGGCAACGGGTACAAGATGTCAAACTCACGATTGATTTTTACCAGACAGTGCTGCGAGATTTGCATGCGACGACGTCACCAATCAACATGCTGCTGACGACCATCAAATAAATAAAGGCGAAGCTTATAGGCATAAAGCGAACGCAGCTTGAAGGACTGAAGATCAGATCTAAAGCAAAATCTCTTCAAGAGGACGAACTTGCATCGCTGTATCACCTCATAAAACATCGTGCCAATCGCAAGCGAGGTTTTATCGGGTAGCTGGACGCAGATGATGGACTCCGTTTGACCCGACAGAGTGATATTCTTACTGCAGTTTACCGGTACTTCACGGATCTGTACTCGGAGTGCGATAAATATGGTGATGACGGCGGCGATATCGTACGTGCTCTGCCCACCGTGGTCACGCCTGCGGAGAACTCGGCGGTCGTACACGATTTTGCTCCAGACGAAGTCCTTGAACTGATTTCTGGCTCACCATTGGATAAATCCCCTGGCCATGATTGTCTGCCACGGGAATTTTATGTGCGTTTCTTGCCCAAAATCGGACACGCTCTTACATATGTTCTCAATGAAGTAATGCGAAGGAGTGACGTACCGGCCGAAATGAAGGGAGGTCGAATTATATTGATACCCAAAGGAAATAACCGAAAAACCTTAGATAACTTCCGACCGATTACTTTACTCAATTTTGATTACAAAACCTTTGACAGAGCACTCAACAGCAGATTGTCTCCATTAATGAAGCAAGGGATTCACAACCATTAATCATGCTTCCCTGGTCGCACTATTATGACGCCCCTTTTGGAATATAGAGATGTAATAGCCATAGCGTCAATAACTAACGTGAATCTCGAATTGGTGTTTTTCGACTTTTGCGAGGCATTTGATCGCGTCCGCCACGAGTACCTGCAGTGGTGTGGTTTTGATCAACATTTCGTCACCGACGTTACAACCATAGTCAGCGTAAATGGACAGCTTACGCAGCCCATCGAGGTCTGAAGAGGAGTGCCGCAGGGGAGCCCTCTCTCCATGATTTGTTTTGCCGGCCGCGGTGGTCTAGCGGTTCTAGGCGCGCAGTCCGGAACCGCGCGACTGCTACGGTCGCAGGTTCGAATCCTGCCTCGGGCATGGATGTGTGTGATGTCGTTAGGTTAGTTAGGTTTAAGTAGTTCTAAGTTCTGGGGACTGATGACCACAGATGTTAAGTCCCATAGTGCTCAGAGCCATTTGAGCCATGATTTGTTTTATCACTCGAGCCGCTCTTATCAACCCTCAATACCGCGGTAGACGAGTACTGTCGTTCTTCCGGTGCTAAAATCAACGCCGATAAATGCACCTTTGTCACCATTTGAGGATTCAACGCCGTTATTGTACCTTGGGCGAAGCGTGTCAAGCCCACACCACTCTGGGGATGATTATCGACAAATGTCCGCTAAAAATGAATGCAATAAATTGGAAGCAGGTCACCAACAAAATGCAAGGTCCCATCTATGAAAACAATTGGCGGTCCGTTGACATTTTCCAACGCATACCGATTGCTCAGCAGTTATATATTCAGTAAAGCGTAGTATATAGCCCAAATATTTCCAGTCCCCAAGATGCAGGCCAAACAAGTGATGAAACTCTCTAATACATTTATCTGCAAGGGCATGTTTAAAGTGAAATTCACCACGCTCACGTCTTCCAGACAGGGCGGCGGACTCAACATGCCTGATATCAACAGAAAGTGTACTGCGTTATATATTAAACGAATCACCCAGTTATTGGACAGGGAACCTCTCTGCGTAACCAGTTGACTCTTCCGAACCATACAACCCACTGATATGCCCCCACCCATTGATGTAGGTAAAATGCATTACAAACTATGACATGTCAAGCAGTTTTTTCTTGAAGTAAGCTATACAGATGGAAACTATCTGATGCAGGATTTACGGACGACACACCTGTTATTAAAAAGAAGGACATCTCCAATAGTCCGGAATCCCATTGAACTGAAATACCCGAGTGTCATAGGAAGGTAGTTTGGGACAACGTAAGTTTAACCGTCCACACTGCTGAGGTGGCGTCCACACGCTATAAAGTGGTAAACGATGTTATACTCACTAATGAAAGGTTGCATATAATCGGCTTATGTGACAGTGACAAATGCGTTCGCTGTGGTCTGGTCGACACCTTACGCGATCGTTTGCTTCACTTGTGGTGATCATCTCATTAACTGGAAATGGTAGCAGCAGAGGCTGGGCCTGATTACCCGCAGCACCCCAGACAGCCACTGCACCGACATCCTGCTCTGGCCGGACACGATAAATCTTCCTGCAACCAAGAACAACACCACGATGTGGCTGTTAGGACAGTGTGTGACATATACCATCATCCACAATAGTGAAGATAATATCATTAGTTTCGAGGCTTATATGAGAACTGCACGTTGGAAGATGAAACCTTATCCAAATATCAGGACGATGTTTGGTAACATGTTAGACGTAATTTTTGAAAAACAAGGCATAGGGTAATTCTCGACGCCGGTAAGAACACAAATCACATGGACGACGATGTAGCGGACAAAATACACAACGAATAAGGGGTGACACCTGTTATCAGAACTGCTACCGACTTCTCAACGGTGTTATTAACTTCATTTGACGTTTTCCTTAATTTATGTTGCCTGTGCATGTCTTTGTTATTCGTTTGTATGCTCCAAGTGACTTTCTGTGAAGAGTTTTGACGGTTGTGAATCAGATGAACTGCAATTCTAGTTAAGACGATCATTTATATGTATATTTTGTAATTCTCTTTAATATGTTTGCGTTTTGGTTCTATGTCTCTGTCTGGACTGGAGATGGTATTGTCAGTTTAAAATTTTTGTTATGTTTTGTAAGCTTAAAAATGGAACTAAGTATATTGAGATGAGTTCGTCAGTCTATTGTAGGAAACAATTCGTTTTGAAACAGTTCCAGTACTTCATTATTTTGTTTTTGTGCTTATGTGCTTATATGATTGTTTAACAAAGAAAAAAAAAGTTGTGGGCGAGCGAGACTCCCGTCCGGGTGACCCTGGTCCGAGATCCTTCTATGCTACTTTTGTTTCCTTTTTATTTCAAATGTTTTAATTTGTAATTAATAAAGAAAATTCAGCAAGGAATTGATTGGAAGGAATTGCAGGCCTCTATAAATCAGAGTTACACATTGAATGCCAAATTTTTATTTCAATATTTTGCGTTTGTTTTTATTTGAACAGGAAATTAACCGCGATGTAATTTCAGGAAACATTTTATTATTGTTAATTTTTTTTTTAAAAAGTGGTCAGCGTGACAGAATGTCAATCCTAAGGGCCAGGGTTCGATTCCCGGCTGGGTCGGAGGTTTTCTCCGCTTAGGGCCTGGGTGTTGCATTGTCCTAATCATCATCATTTCATCCCCATCGACGTGCAAGTCGCTGAAGTGGCGTCAAATCGAAAGACTTGCACCCGGCGAACTGTCTACCCGACGGGACTTTTACATTTATTTTTATCGTCATTTATGCCAAATATATCACATTTGGTCTAATTCCTGTGGTTTTCTGACTTTTTTTCAGAGATTTTCCTGCACTGTTGTTGAGATGTACGTCATATTTTGGAAACCCTTGACAATTTGGTGGTTTAGCTTGATTTTGCTATTCATACGAGCTTTATCGGTATTGCTAATAATACTACCTGACAAGACTATCCGGCAATATCTTTTTTCAATAGCATATCGGTTTATGTTTCGCTGCTGTTGGTAATCGCTGCTTATAGCACAACAAACGGTCTATGAAAATGACCATCGATTCTTCAACTTTTGAAGTCCTGTCTTCCTCAGTTGGGTGTAATATTACGGTACAGTGCCCCAAAATGTAAACTAAATAGTGACAATATGTATATATTCATTGCCACCGAAGATGCTTTACAGCGAATAAAGGCGAAACGCGTATGGCACGGAAATTGTGTTTCATTCAGTTGCATTCAGACGGTCAAAAAGTAAAAATTATCAATATATAGATTAAATGACCATCGATTGTTTGTAGTAGGGGACAAAGGGAACGATGAATTCCCTCAATATACCGTAAATGACTATCGATTGTTTGTAATAGGGGACAAAGGGAACGATGAATTCATTTTTGGGGAATCTGCAATCCGTAAGAGGCAAGTAGTTCGCTTTCAGCTGTAGGTTTGCAAGTAAAACAGATATTTATAACGAGACAAAGTTTGTTCTGTCGTCACCTGTTATTGGGCGTCACAAAAGGAAGTGAAAGAGAGAAAACCTCGCACAATATGTATCAATACAGGCGCGCAATTCACATCACCTGTGCAAGCACATTCTTAGGCAACCACAGGGACCCTGTCCTTCAATATAACACACAAGCTGCACTCACCGAGGAATCAGACCATATCCACTACTCAAACACCCCAAGAATAGCAGAGGCTCTATAGGTTTCGATGAGTTATCATTTTCTGAAAAAGTAGTTTAATTATTTACCTTACCAGCATTGATGACATCTAAAGAAAGAAAAATACAGTTGATTGGAGATGTAAATAAAAACACAGAAGCGCTCATATAGGGATTTCGAGAATCAACATTTATGTATGTTGCCCAAATTGATCAACTTGTGGAACGGATCTTAAACACAGAATTTCAGCTTTTACCAGGAATTTTTTTCAGTGGAGAGAAACTCTAAATCATAGCATCCTTTACGTTACAGTCTACGCTATCTGACCTGTTCCAGTTTAACAAACCACCTTCTCCAGGGACATCCCATACTACATTTTTAAAAGGAACAGTAGCGCAGAGCTAGTTTTGGTACGCGATTTGTATCCATTCACAGCATTTAATGTTCGCAGCGTATTTCCATGTCAAACTATTTATTTATTTGTCCGTTAGTTTTAGATCCTGTGGAACTAAAGGGTTAGGCAAATGAAAAGGAGACAGTTGAAAAAAATTAGTAAACAGTTTATCATTTCAAAAGTAATAGGCCATATTGTTAATACATTTATCTCACTGTGAGACAAGATGGTCAGTGCCTGTATTGGAAAAATGTTTCGGGTTGCCAATGGAACTATGATTGAACCCAAGCGCGCACCTCTACGTCCTAAGCAACTCGCAGGCCATGAATGTCTTTCTTCAAGGGTCAAGAATATGGAATCGCATGAGGAGAAATCGGGACTGAATGAGGAGATGTGTAAGGATTTCCCAGTGAAACTTCTGCAAGCAGCAGTTACATCATCTCTGGGAAAGCCATGATGATTTTCCTTGCTCTGTAACGGCCGACTTCTTTTTGACCTTCTGGAATACAGCACTATAGTTCACACACAGCATGTTAGTAACGGTGGGATGCGAGAAACAGTCATCAGCACTCTGAACCCATGACAGATTATTTTGGAATGGATACCAAGATATGGATTGTTGGTCAGAATTTGGTGTTTATTATCATAATAGTTTGCAGAATGAGCACTGATAGCTAAGGGTTTGCGCAATTTTTAATCAACACTCTCGCAGCTAACGCAAACATTGCCCATATTACCTCATTCCAAAAGAAGTCACACCAGAAAGCATCTCAAAAAAATCATCTTCTAACCACCATGTCCTCCATCCGAGCTACCCTCACATTATCATCAACAACGGACTTCTGCTAATAGCAGAACCACCAACAGTCATCAGCACCTGAACTCATGATTGATTATTTTGGAATGCATACCAAAGTATAGATTGTTGGTCAGAATTTGGTCTTTACTATCATAATGGTTTGCAGAATGAGCGCTGATACCTAAGGGTTTGCGTGGTTGTTAATCTACACTCTCGCAGCAAATACAAACATTGCCCATGTCACCTCATTTCAAAAGTACATAAACTGTTTATTATTTCAAGAGTAATCGGCATAACTTTTGATACTTTTATCCCACTGTGAAGCAAAACGGCCATTCCCTTCACGAAAAAATGTTTGTGGTTGGCTATGGAACCATGATTGTATCCTGACGCGCTTCTCTTCGTCTGAAGCAAATCGATGGCCGCGAAAGCCTTTCATCAAGGCTTCAAAAATATCTAAATCGCATGCGGGAAGATTGGAACTGTATGGAAGATGTATGAGGGATTTCAAGTGAAACTTCTGACCCGTAGTCGGCAACATGTGGGCAGGCATTATGCTGCACCCGCGTACGGCAATCCTGATTTACATTTTCTGTGATTTCCCTAAATCGCTCCAGGCAAATGCTGGGATGGTTCCTTTGAAAGGGCACGGCCGACTTTCTTCCCCGTCCTTTCCAAATCCGATGAGACCGATGACCTTGCTGTCTAGTCTCCACCTCCAAACAACCCAACCCAATTATGCTGCAAGAGAATAATGCGAACACGCAACATGGAAGGTAGGCCATCTGTACATACACACCAACTTCGACCAATGAATTTCTTTTGCTCAACGAAATTCTTCACTAATCCGAAAAATCTTCACCGCATGTATTAATTTTGAGAACAGATATTCTTCTTTGAGGCCGTCATCTTTTACGCATCGAATGTAGACTGCCAACCAGGAACAAGCTACAACATATGTCGATTCATCTAACTGTGGTGCAAAGAAATGACTTCATCTTATTCCGTTGAGTACTGTGTCCAAAATATCCAGACTCATATCTTCGAAACGTTTTCTGGTCGTTATGAAAAGATATCTTGTTTATCTTCTCCACATCTAGCTCTCCTTGAACTCGCTTCATAGCATCTATTAAGCAAAACCTATGAAATCGTTTCCTATTATATGAAGTTTCTTGATTTCAGTGATTCCGAGAGCGATTCGCTATGAACGTTCAAGACCAACTTACATTGAAAAGAAAAGGTAGACGGGTGTATCTTTACGTGAACTTTCTTGTATAACTTCTTTGCTTTTGAGAATTCGATGTTCTTTCCACAGAACTCTATATAACTTCTTTTGAAAGGTGTCTTTTGATTTGCTTGCTTTCATACTCTCTGCTTTTACCAATGTGCTGCGCGGAACACAGTGGGGCTTTCCGTTAGTTTCATTAACTATCATGGCTGTCAACATTGCACTATGTATTACCTGTCAAAGGAAAGAGAAGATCTAGTCAAGGTAGCAACACGCTGCTCACGTAGAAGATCTCTGACGCATAAACTGCAACTCATTACAGTCCCTTAGTATGCACGTATTACCTTCTGGTGCCGCAGAACACAGTCTTCGAGGGTGTTATATTTTTTTCCAGCAGCGTATGTACTCCGTCAGGGTTTCAGTGAAGACAATTGCTGCGATAGTGTTTACGCCGAAAAATACATGTAGAAAATAGTGTATCAATTGTTGTCATATGTTGTTTGTACTCATTACATATATGAGAATGAGCAGGCATCTTGAAGAAATGCTGTTGTAGGAAATGGTTTGCGGACGAGAAGGTTGGTGAAGTGTTGGTCTATGACAGGGATGCACGGTAGCGGCCCGCCCCTGATACGATGGGGGATCGCAGCTCACCGTTCGTTAATTTAATCTTTTTTACATGTCTTTGATTCCTTTCAGCAAATGAGAGAGCGACCCTGGTAGAAATTAACTCGTTCGATAGTAAATTGTTGTAATTATTTTTAAATAAAGTGAACATTGGTGAAAAAAGTTATTTTAACTAATTATAGGGTGTTGCAATATGGAATTGTGGGTCCGACTTCATGCACAACACGTTTGTTTATTTTCATCCCATAACCAGTTTCAGCGACAATATAGCATCATCAGTAGCTCTTTTGTCTTTATTCTAAAAGCATGCAAAATAATACGGCTACAAAACAGTATTAAACGTTGTTTCATGTGTACTGTTTGGTTCTAGATCCTGAATTGTGTGATTAGTTTTTATAATGCCTTCTTACTGTTGAGCTGCTGCATGGTTTCCATGTTTGTTGCCTTTTTCTACATGCAGTATCTCATCAGCAACGGAATATGAGGCTGTTATTAACAATGGAAATGTGAGTTTACATATCGGTCAGTCAATGTTATACTATTGGGAATTACGGTACTCTTGTGGAAACAGTTTTGGTTCAGAATGGCTCTGAGCACTATGGGACTTAACATCTGAGGTCATCAGTCCCCTAGAACTTTGAACTACTTAAACCTAACTAACCTAAGGACATCACACACATTCATGCCCGAGGCAGGATTCGAACCTGCGACCGTAGCAGTCGCGCGGTTCCGGACAGTTTTGGTGGGCACTGGACCTTAGAAACACGCAGAAAGATGAATTCACGTTTTGTCAGTAATTCAGAACATTACATTTGTGCAGACAGATATAGTGAATTGAAAGATAATTTGGAAGTACCTATAAGTACATAGTTCCTCTTAGTATTGTTCCCAATAGCAGAAAATCCAGCAAGTCGATTAATACAGAACCACCCAATACATAACGGAGTTGTAAGCTTCACAATTTTTTGAAGCCAACAAGTGGTTATTTTCTCATTAGCATTTTGAATAAAGCATCTTGAGATACATTTTATCACTGTTAATGTTCCTTTCACTATACATCTTCGTTATGTGATATGTATGAAAATTTAAATTACTTTGTTGTAACTTTCTTCTTTCGAATAAAATCACATTGTTTATGTATGACAATCCACAGCTTTGATTATCTGTGTATTACTGCAGTGTCAATTTTCACTGGTTTATGGCTCATGTATTGTGGACAAGCATGGGTGCTATGTGGCGATGTGCATAATCCGTTGCCTTGAAAGGAGCACTTGTATGGCCATAATAAATACTGAAACATAATTTCAAATTCTACTAGACTACAAGAGGGATCAGAGATGTCTAGCAGCGGCACAATGTCAGGTGCAATATTCTGTTGTTGGCTCGCTGCTTCACTAGCTGTGCTTTCAGCGAAAGTAGACCAGTCCTCAGTTCGGAACTTCAGATGAAGTACTGGTGAGAATGGATTATGGAGGAGAAGACACTGCTGTTATGTCATTGATATTGGATATTTGACCATACATTTTCATACTTCTGTTCAGCTGTGACTGCATGAATCAGCTAATAGTGTGTCCTCTAGAAAAAATAATATGTTCAGTAACACGTGTGTTTTGTGTGACATTTCTAATGAGTTAAACTTTGCATGACTGTGTCCTATATGTATTCTGTCCTTCGGTTTTAGCAAGACAGTTTATACCTTAAAAGACATTTAATTCTCTATTGTTGGGGAGCAAGGAAGGTGCCTCCACGTGTTTAAACTTACAAGGCATTTAATTCTCTGCTATTAACATGTTGCTAAATCCTTAATTAATTCAATTAATTTCTTTTCTCAATATCTACAATTTCTTAGTATTGTTCCACATTTTAACCACTCAAAGCTGTGTGCACACTGTACTATTTTATGTAAGTCATTCACTTTTGGAATTCATCTTGTTAAACTGCTCACAAACACAACAGTTTCAGTTCTGTTTTCAATTATTTGTTGCATTAGAGATCTTGGTTGTCTACATTATGTTACCACTACTTATTCGTTATGTTTCATATGTCTACTACTTTAATAGGAAATGATTTTTTGTTCTGTTCTGTAATTATTGAATGTATAGCCTTTTGTATTTCTTTCCTTCTCTTTTGACATTTATTCACATTTCAGTACATCTATTTCTGTTGCGTATACTTGTAAAATAATTTCTTAAGCATTTCTTGCTGTATTTCTACGCAAAATTCTTCGTAGTGAAATTCTTGACTGGTAGTTAGGAGGTGACGTAAGGTTTCTACATTATGAGAAGTGATAGCTTTATTTGTTATACTTGAAAAAAGAGACAGCATTGGTCGTATATTTTTTTCTATTGCAAAATCGATTTTCTGTCACTGAGTGACCATCTTCAGTGCTATATTTTATAACAAATTGGGATGCACTGTTGTTACTAAGCTTACGGCAATCACATAACATAAGCTTAGTAACAACAGTGCATCCCAATTTGTTATACAATATAGCACTGAAGATGGTCACTCAGTGACAGAAAATCGATTTTGCAATAGAAAAAAATATACGACCAATGCTGTCTCTTTTTTCAAGTATACCTGTTACCTGGTCGTAGTGCACAAGACAACATGGAGTCGCCAATCAATTTATTTGTTATATTTGCCAGAGAGGTCGTCTTTGGATACCTAAACACGTAGAGGTTGTTTTGGAAGCAGATGGTCTCACTGTGGTTCGGTCACAACCTTTATTGTTGTATTAAACATATCATTTAATACTACAATAACACATTGTTCTTTGCCTTTGTCGAATCGGTAGTTATGCGATCTGTTAATTTAAAATGTGTTGATAAAATTCCTGTGTCATGATCGCTGAAAGTCCTTCGTTTGATAACTAGTTCCAGGTCATTGACGAGCCATCTTCAGAGTAATGAATTTCTTTTTATTATTTGATTCCATGTATACCAGCCCCCCGGCATTAAACATCGTCAGAATCTGTTCAGCTGAATCGCTCTCATTTTCATGTACAAAATAAAGTATGTCGTCGTGGTTAGCCACGTTTGTCACTCGCAGTGCTACAAGAACAAGGAAGTAGCTGCATGACGGCTGTCAGACAGCTGTCTGTAACCATGACCGCCTACTCTAGTCTGTCACACAAGAAGAGCCATTCAAGTACACAGTTTATGACTATGTGTATTGCCTGGTGCCTTGTATACACGGAATCAAATAATTAACAGATTTTTTATTCAACTGAAGGTGGCTCGTCTATGAGCCGAAGCTAATTATCTGATAAAGGAGTTTTAGAGGTCTTGACCTAGGATTTTTTATCCAAATATTTTAACTGCAATAACACATTAAAACTTAACAGTATATGGATACCCTTCGCCTTATGGTGGCTTGAACGCTGGGGACACTTTCAATGAGGTGTCAGATTGGCAGTGGAGGAATAACAGCCTACTCGGTCTCAAGAGCCGAAACGAAAGAAGGTGATAGTGATGGACGCTGGGGTCTGCGCGAAGATGACGTTCTAACTCATCATAAAACGATTCCACTAAGTTCAGGTCAAGACTCTGAGCAGGCCTGTCCCTGTCAGGAATGTTATACGATTGTCGCATAGATACTGCTTTAGGACAGGGAGCATCGCCATACAGTCATGATCTCCGAACTGTTCCTCCAGTGTCCGCAGTATAAAACGCTGTAAAATGTGTTCATATCCTTCTCCATGTAGCGTTTCCTTAAGTGCAATAAGGGGGCCACACCCCTATACCATACCACAACAGCATCTCCTCCATATTTCACTGTTGAACTATACATCGTAGGTATCGTTCTCCAGGGATTCGAGGAACTCAAACCATTTCCTCTAATTGACACAGGTTATAGCATCATTCGTCATTCCAAATCACTCGTTTCGAGTTATAGACTGTCCAGTTGCGTCACTGTTTGCATCACATTATGTACTACTTAGCTTTAACTACAGCAGTGTGTGGTTTGCGAGGAGCTTACTCGACCGTTGCACTCTTTTTAACTCGCTATGCATAGTCATTGTCCTAATCTACTGCTGGTTGCACTGAGGAACTCGCGAGTGTTTCATTCCGCTGATATCATGGGATTTTAGACAACGCCCCCTCCCCCGCCCACACCTCTCCAGTGATCGATGGTCCCTGTCTATCAGTACGTCAGATCTTCGTGGTCTTGGTTCAGCTGTAGTTGTTTCTTCGCGCTGCCGCTTCAGTTTCACATAAGCAAGAACCGATGTGGGCAGATCTAGTGGGGTTTAAATGTCCCTGAGGGATATGTTACTCAGGTGACATCCAAAGACTAGGGAGGAGGAGGAGGATATTAGTGTTTAACGTCCCGTCGACAACGAGGTCATTAGAGACGGAGCGGCAAGCTCGGGTGAGGGAAGGATGGGGAAGGAAATCGGCCGTGCCCTTTCAAAGGAACCATCCCGGCATTTGCCTGAAGCGATTTAGGGAAATCACGGAAAACCTAAATCAGGATGGCCGGAGACGGGATTGAACCGTCGTCCTACCGAATGCGAGTCCAGTGTGCTAACCACTGCGCCACCTCGCTCGGTCCCAAAGACTAGTCTGCGTTGGAGGTCATTGAGGTTTACCAGCTGTCTCATTCTGCCGTTACCACTTCTCTACCCGCCACACGGAGAGGCTTGTCGGATGGGTTCTGGATCCCTATGTCTGTCGAAGGACTGGGACGGTTGAAGCGCGTGACTTCTGTCTGAGATTGGGGGGTTGAAATGATGGGTTGAAAGGCGTAATGAGTAGTGTGTCTTTGTTGCGTGTCAGGATGATTGATTTGGTTTAGACTTGAAATTGACGTGTGACAGTCTTTTTCGGAAATTTTGTTGTGGTGTGGTCAGGGGTGATTCCTAAGCTTCTGATGTTTTGATACTTGGAAATGGAGGTTGATGCAAAGAATTTTTATGATTTTGTTTTATGAGTTTGGTGATGGGGTCGATATTTGCCAATTTGTACAAATGTGGGTTAGGAAAATATCGGGACGCATTTGGTGCCAAGCGCAATCATCTATTGTGCACTGCTTTAACTTTCTTGATGCTCTTGTTTGATGCCAGTGACCAGAGTTCTGATACATATAATATCGGCGGTAGTACTACTGACTTGTATAATCTTAGCTTATTGTTTACAGTTAGCCCTTCTTATTTGAAGAGTGGGTACAATGAAGATATATGCTGGGAACCTCTGCTACTGATTTGTGTAATGTGTTTCTTGAATGTATGTCTCTTATCAAATATTATGTCTAACTAGTTAACGTTGTCTTGCCTTACAAAGTTTACATTGCTAAATCTAGTAACTATGCTGGGGTCATTCTCCTGTGGGTGAGCATAATAGCCTGTGTCTTGGTACAATTAATGGTTATCTTCCCCAGGTTTCCCCATTTCTGTATGAACTGTAGGTGGTGCTGAAGTTTTCTGGAAATAAGCAGTAGATTTCTATTGCTACTGTACAGCGCAGTGTCGTCGGCAAACAGCGACAGTTGACCCCCTCGTTGCTTTGGTATGTCATTTGTGTAATGAGAGTACAGTGCTGGGCCCAGTACGGAGCCTTGCGGCACTCCAGCCTTTATCTGTCTGATATTACTTTGGGCACCAGATAGTTATAGGTAAAACGTTCCGTTCATAGAAAGGATGCCAGAATGTGAATGATGTGTTTGGGGCAGCCTTGAAGATTGAGCCTGTAGATAGGGCCCTGGTGCTAGACCTTATCAAGGGCCTTTCTATATGTCACGGAAGACTGCCCCTGTAGTATGTTTGATGTTGCGTGCTCTGTATATTTCTTCAGCCTCATGGATTGATGGATGGTGCTATGCTCACTCCTAAAGCCGAATTGCTCCTGTATGATAATGTTGTTTTCTGTAATGAATTTCTATTGTTCCTTGTATGTGATCTTTTCCAGCAATTTCCCCAGAAAGCTCAATAGGGAGATTGGCGTATCATTCTAGGGAAAGAGGTGGTCCTTGTTTGGCTTTGGTATTGCTATGACCTTTGCCTGTTTCCAAGCCAGAGGAAAGTACTGAAGAGTTAGACAAGCGTTGTATAGGGGCTGTGAGAAACTCAATTGTGTTCTGAGGTAGGTGTTTCAGTTGAAGAGGTAGGATGTTGTCTGGGCCAGGTGCCTTTCTGTTGTCCATGGTATGTATCTGAAGCGTGTGCTGACTGAATCGGAGTCCACTGGTGGAAACATGGTGTCGCTTGGATTTCGAAGTATTCTGTTCATTTTTCTTACGACGTGTTCCTCGTGATCGTCACTCTCGTCATCCACAGCTGCTGGAATGGTGAACTGTAATTCGACCATTGCTTCAGCCTTGTCCTCCGCTTCGTAAACGATCCCATTTCTACCGTGGAGCACCATAATGATGGCTTGCTTCTCCTTTCTGGTTTTGACAAGATTCGAGAAATTTTCCGTGTCATTATCTGCGTCAGCAAGAACGTTTCCCCAGGTGGTTTCTCTATGGGCCTGGAGTTCGCATCTGACTTTTCTGGAGAGTCTGTCGGCCTTGATTCTGTCTGCTGGGTCCCAATAGGTTTGCCACCTCTGGCGGTAGTGTTTCTTCTCTTGCAGCAAATCTTGAATATGCTGTGGGAGTGCCCCTCTGGAGATGGTGTGGATTATAGTAGTGGTGGCTTGCTTCTCGCATTCTACTATGATTTCACTGATGTTTGCTACTGCTTTGACTGCTCTCCTTGTGTATAACTGTGGAATCTCCGAAGTGTGCGTCTGAAGAAGGTTACTGAACCTTTCCCAGTTGGAATGCGATGTCTTAATAGTTCCAGTGCCGAGCGGGGTATCATCGCGGTCTGAGGCGTTTTATCACGGTCCGCGCGGCTCCCCCCCGTCGGAGTTTCGAGTCGTCCCTCGGGCATAGGCGTGTGTTGTCCTTAGCGTAAGTTACTTTAAGACAGATTACGTAGTGCTTAAGCTTAGGGACCGATGACCTCAGCAGTTTGGTTCCATAAGACCTTACCACAAATTTCCAAAAAAATAGATCTAATGTCAAATTGCCTTGCTGGGTCGTTGTCTAGTGACAGTAGTACCGGATTATGATCCGAGTCCAGATCATTTACTACTGTTATGGTGGTCTGGTGTCAGAATATTACAGACAAATATGTCTAATATGTCCGGTCTCTGAGTTGAATAGTAGGGGAAGAGCGTCGGTGCTATGACTGTAATGCCGCTGTGTGCTTCTAGGTATTTACGTAAGATTCTTCCGTTGGTGTTGGTGGCCCTGCAATTCCATGCACCACATTTGGAGTTGAGGTCACCACCTATTATCACATGTTCGGCCTTGTTTGTCAAGTCGGTGAGGTCATCAGGATGTAGGTTAGGCTTCCGTGCAGGATGGTAAACAGCTAATAGAGCGACTGGTCTCCCTGCTATTACTGTTTCTATTGCTATGGCTTCTGATCTTCTAAGGCGTGGTGTGTTTAGTTAACAGTGCGGCAGTCTGTTCTTGACTAACACGGCTGTACCACCCCCTTGTCGATTCGGTCTGTCAGTCCTACACGTTATGTAGATTCGTACGTTAAAGTTGTCATCCGGTGTTAGACGCGCCTCTGTGTTTCACACCACGTCGACTTTATATGAGTCAAGGAATTCTTGGAGGGCGTCCCTCTGAAACAGAATGCTATCGACATTTCAGGTCATGATATTGCACCTTCGATTAAGGCCCAAGAAGCCTGAAAACTGCATTGCATATTATCGTAAATTTCGTGATCGGATCAGAAGCTTGCCTCAGCTGGGCTACTGTGTTCTGAATTGTTTCTAGACTTTTCGGGACGTTGAACTGGCTGATAAGACTGAGAATTTCTTTTACGTCTGTGTACAGACTTGCAATTCCAGAGGGGGGAGGAGGGGGGGGGGGGAGCGGTGGCGCCTTCCTTTTGTGCAGCTGGTGCCACGATTTTGACAACACAACACTCCCTGCCTCCTTTTATACTGGCGGGTTTGCCTCTAGTAATATCTGGTGGTCAATTCCGAATTACAAAGGGCTACGTTTGATCATATAGTGTAATTAAGTGGCTTCTGTTAACGAATCCTTGGTTTACAACGGGTTGCGAATTTTGCAGTAGTGAATAAATCTAAACTTTCTACAATATGTACACTCCGAGACCGATTATCCTCGGTGAAATTGGTCGTTTTCTATCTGAAAGGTTTCTAAGCGCCCGGTTTTAAGTTCACGACTTTGAGAGTCAACACGGAGGCATGGGAGAGAG
The DNA here is from genome assembly GCF_023864275.1 of Schistocerca cancellata. Lineage (NCBI taxonomy): Eukaryota > Metazoa > Arthropoda > Insecta > Orthoptera > Acrididae > Schistocerca > Schistocerca cancellata. The sequence goes on from NC_064634.1 coordinate 254,376,682, forward strand.
CGGGAACATAGTCCACTGGGAAAACGTGTCCCGAGTCTACCATCTCTGTCAAAACTGTATTTCCTTTCCTTTAATTAAGGCACTACGACGATGTTCGCGACGAAACTATGTGTACTGGGTTTTTGGCCAGTGTGTGGGAGCCATGAAGACTACAGTATTTCTCATCGTGGGAGCCATCCCACGTTGGTGATCTTGCAGACAAAAGTGTGTTGCCCGCGCAGAAGTTCTGTAACGTCAGCTATGGTACAGATTTGAAAAGCTTGGGTCTGTGTTATCACAACTTGAGCTTGTAACAGAAATATTCAAAAATCAAACGCTAGTTATTTCTATTACACATATTTATTCAGCAATTCCGAATGGCGTCGCATCCTTACAGTACAACTGTTAGGACAAAGAAGCTGATGAACGTTCCCCCGCGCTGGCGGCGACTTCTAACGTCTGCTGCTCGTGGAGTTGCTGCTGGCGGCTACCAGAGAATCCACCAGTGACGTCACAGTGCCCACAGCCTGAAACACAGCAATCAGTGTCCTCCACCTGAGTAAACGAGCTGATTAGAGTTTGCGTGCAGACGCGGAAATGCATATTTTCTTAACTTTCCTAAGTGCAAAGTGTTTTGATGCTGTTCTCCACCACTGTCTTCACGGCTCTTAATCTTTGAATAACTAGCTGCTGCTGTTTTTAGTTGCAATAGGGTCCACAGCCTATCTAAACCTCTTGAATGATAACTGTTTGCCGCACTGACGATTATTGGTGGGATTGAAGTATCCTTTTATTTTATATTGTTCACTGTTATAGAGTTTTGGCTGTATAGCTATTTTCAAAGCGTAATGTGTAACCCGTTAAATGTTCATACTTGGGTTGGGGTCAGCGTACTCAACAACGTCACAAAGTATTAGAAGCAGAGCGTAGCTAGCTGGACTTTAGAATTACTGTCATATCACAGGGTATTACGGAAATAATAATTACGCAGTATGGTCACAAGTGTAAGGAGGCGTGGTATTTAACGCGTCATGATTTGCACAGGAGACTCGCCACACAGCCGAGACTATTATGTCTCAGTTAACTACGTAATATAAAATAATGATGTATCCTAACGATAACGGCTAATGCGGAAAACTGATATCATTCACGAAAATTTATTCTCTATGTACTGATAATCTATATCTGCTCCAATAATTTTTCATTAGCAAACATCCCTCCAAGCTAGTGGTAGTTACCTGGTCCCTACAGCTCACTAATGGCTTTCCAGCTTTCATGGTGGGTAATGGGGGTTTATGGTTAAAATATTTTCATTACTCTTTATAAAATTTTAACAGAGCGTTTGGTAAGTGGTTATTGTTATATCATTTAACTTGATGTAACTCTGCTTCGTACATTTTATGTAGATATTTCCCTACTTTGCAAATCACAGTTACTGTGAACTGGTGGGCAGTTAGAAAATATTACTTCTAACAGATTCCATGTATAACCTAGTGAACCGATATCCAAGGGGAGACGCAAATGAAATTAGTTGTAGCAAGTATAGCTTGGCTTTGGTAGCTGAATTCACAACGTGTGTTCCAGTCCCTTTTTTTTTGTTTTGGTTTTTAGGGCGCAAAACTGCTATGGTCATTAGCGCCCGGTCTGTGACTTATGAAGCAGTAAAAAACCGAAAACGGAAACCAGCAGCAATGGGAACGAAAGTCATAAAATTGGAGAAACTAAAAGCAGAAGGAAGGCTTAAAAATCCACTACAGAAGGGGGTTGGTTGTCCCAAAAAAAACTTCAAATGACTGACGTCATTTCACTGGCACGAATGAACTCTAGAACGCGATCGGCCGAGCGCGTGTCATCTGCTAAAATTGACGATATATCAGGCGACAGGCGCGTAACGGATTAAAATAGGGGCCTGTAGGCCTACTTTGTAGGAATATAGGAACAGGATGCAGACAACACTGCATCGATGTATGAGGAACTGCTTCAAGGTGAACTAGAGCCTTCAGTTTGTGATTAACGGCCGAACAAGCATGTTGTAACCACGAGCTCGTCTTTGCTAATGGTAACTGTGTTCTAAAGTGTGTAGTGTTAAATATTTTAACTGTATTTTCCAGCCAGAGCTACAGAGAAGGTCACAAAAGGATTTTTTTAAAAGTCAGTGTTTTTCTCTCCCAGTCACAACCTGGAGATTTTCAAAGACTTCTCGGTAGTGCGAAAACAACTTGGTGCTTCGTCTATATTTTTCGCGCGCGTTATTCAGTCTACATTATATAGAAGAATATTAACAGGAGTAGCCACAGATATACATGGACACAAAAACTAAAACTGCAGTGATGGCCTTAAAGACACTTCATAACCGAATACAAAAAAAGATGGGACAACTGGCAGCAGCAGCTGTCGCCCATTGTATAGTGAAAATTACTAAGGCAAGCGAGTTACCTTGTAAGAAGTGAATGTATCAAAATAAACTGCTGCTCGACTCTATATAACGATACTGGCATCCCAAGTTTTATTTTTTTATCCAGCAGGAAGCTACTCTTACCCCTTTGAGTGAGGACACGACCATGTTAAGCTTCGCGTCACCCACTGCCTGCGCGAGGTCCACCAGCTGGTTCAAGGAGGCGGTGGCGTCGGCCGTCAGCTGGACGATGGCGTCGACGCTGTCTTCGGCCGCGCTGTCGAGCAGGCCGATCACCTGAGCCACGTCGCTGCCGATGCCGTTGGCCAGTGAAGACACAGAGTTCAGAACGCCAGACGAGACGCTGCCGGTCAGGTTCTAGAAAAAGGCATGGGAACACACTAATGACTGGGGCGGAGGTTTACAACTAAACGATTGGAAAGGAATTAGGGGACGTATTGTATTCCCTTCTTGTAACAGAAGCTGATTTGAGACAAATATGCTGAAGTAACGTCGACATGATATTTGCTGCTCTCGGGTGCTACTGATGTCGTCTTTGTATCTGCATGAAAGTGTCCGTTGCGCCAGCGAGATCTATCAAGCAGTGTTCTCACCTGAAGGTGTCGCCAGCGGGCCTCCTGAAATACTGCGTCAAAAAGGTTACTTGATCCGGCTGCGGACTCATCAAGAATGTTGTCAGTTAGTAAGCCGGCGACGTCTACGTAGGGTTGTTGTTGCTATGTGTGAAGTGCAGAGCAACATTTTCGCGAGAATAGCATTAGCAATGGAACAAATGTGTGACCACTGCTTGCGCTTAAAAATTCTATTTTCTTAGGGGCTATAGAGAACTAAACAGATTTGGATTTATGTCACCAATCTGTCACCTCAGCTACTGATGAGTGTCCAACACACTCGTCTGCAAGCAGAAGGTAGAAACAGTAGCCATGGAACCTGGGAACGTTGTTAGGGAAAATAAATAATATGAAACAGATACCAGCTTCATCTGTTAATGTAATACAGTCTCTCAAAACATACGTGTTAATACAAGTTTCTGATTTAAGTTACAGTGAAATCACTAAGCTTAGCTGCACACAGGCGTTGATGTACGTCAACAGGGACAGTCGAAAATGTGTGCCCCGACTGGGACTCGAACCCGGGATCTTGTCCTTACATGGCAGACGCTCAATCTATTTTTTTTTGTCCGTTGTTAATCATTGTGTTTGGTCCTTGTGGACGTCACATGACATCCGTTCAAGTTCGTTTGTTGTTCCTTCCACACAGTTTTTTACTACATAGGCGAACCAGCTCTCTGAACGAACACGCCGAGCTGCCGTGCCGGCATCCATCTGAGCCACCGAGGCCACAGAGGATAGTGCGACTGCAGGGACTTACCTCCGGAACGCCTCCCGTGAGATCCACATTCTCAACTTATTGTCCCGCACTATATTCGTAGTGCCCCTGCCCCTTATACTCAATACTCGCGGCTTTAATGCCGATTCCCTTAAGAGTTCGGGCTCTGTTTGTGCATTCGCACAGAAGAAGCTGGTCAAATGGCCGGTGAGCCTTAACTGTATATATATCAAGATAGTGTCTGTTCTTTCGGACCAGTCTGAAAGAACAGATACTATCTTCATATATATATTCTGATTTAAGGTTATTTCGCGCTATTTGTTGGAAAAAGAATTAACAATGAAAATGAATATCTGGGGTTCACAAAATAATGAACTATTTAATTTCTATAGTCGGTAGGAAAACATAATATTGCAACATACTCTGATATTGTAATTTCAATTTCTGTACCAGGGCTGTAATTTACGTCACTTTATCGAACTGCAGCCAATTACTATGTATGTGTGAAAGACATTGAGGAGAACTGATGAGGAGTCAAAGCTACAGTTGAGATGTGAATCGTTTCACAAGTTACCATAGGAGAGGAGTTCTACCTCTTCGATGATAACTTACCCATCTCTTCATTTTTGTGTAGATTTAACCACCAAAACCTTTCTTCTCAAATCTCTATTGACACTTTATAAATATTGGGAACGTGGTGTCACCTGCAGCAACTTTCCTGAGGCCCTTATATAACAAATATCAGCTTATATCCGTAGTATGATTAACTACCGAGATGGCATAACAGGCTCACCCATTTTCAGATACAACTATAATTCTTGTTGGCTCTAGTATATCAGTTCTTAATCAAACAGAGTAGTCTGTGCAATGGTTTAGTTAGTGTTTTGCAACATGATAATCAGAACAAACCATTAACAGCCAGGCTCAGTGTTTTGTATAGGAAAGCCAACAGAACATTCTGTAATGGAGTTTAGTTCTCCCTTTAGAATAATCACCGCTGACACTGTAACGTGCAAACAAGAAGTGTACTTTATGTACGGTACACGTTCCTGTAAATGAGTAAAACGCAAGAAATCAGAAGGAAGTGGGAGCATTCTGGGATCAGTTAGAGAACGAACTACACAAAACTCAAACAACACTGTAATAATTCTAAGGGACGATTTCAGTGCACAAGCAGAAAGAAAATGATAGTTTTAGAAAAAGCTTTACTCAACCCACAACAGAGTAAATGCAAGTGTTAAAGGACTGGGCAAAACTTTTGACTGTAAAATTATGTCCACTTCCTATATAAGACTTTTCAGGAAAAGGAAAATATAATGTTCGCCGCGTAGAGGCATCAGAGAACATCATCTTTGCCATATTTCCATCTTATTACGAATCGCCAGCGTAATTACTAACGTAGAAGTTCCCAAAGAAACCAATCGAGACTTATCATTTCTTGACGCGCATAAATGACTCTGAGCACTATGCGACTTAACTTCTGAGGTCATCAGTCGCCTAGAACTTAGAACTAATTAAACCTAACTAACCTAAGGACATCACACACATCCATGCCCGAGGCAGGATTCGAACCTGCGACCGTAGCGGTCACGCGGTTCCAGACTGAAGCGCCTTTAACCGCACGGCCACACCGGCCGGCGACGCGCATAAGACTAGGGCATATTCCTGTAAATAAGAAAAATCAGTGTCTCAATAAGGCAATGAAAGTGAACTGTGAGAAGCTGCAGGGAGGCAGAAGAAAGTTTCACATACTACTACTGGAAAAGAAAGTGCAATCCGGGGATAATATCCTGTAAATTTTGAAAATCATTACCGGTAACACTTTGACACCGGTAGTGAACTGAAGACTGCGGTCGGATAACTGAGAAAGTTCAGGCATTCATAAAGCTTGTTACGTAGAAAAATGGAAGATACATTTGAGGCAATAGAACACAGCGAAATTGCTATTCCAATCCAAAAGTAGTACTATCTCCCAGAAATATAAGAAAAGCCGTATATGACTGAAAAACTGTATTCAGTTTGAAACCAACCATAGATCATTGTTAAATTATGAAGAACCGTGAAGATAAATGCCCAAGAAAAATTATGGAACAAGGGAAGGAATATTTAGTTCCACAACACGGAAAAGAATTATGTAAAATATTTGCGGGACTCAGAAATAATGAAGTCACCAGGCAAAGGCATAATCACAGCAAATATTCTGATATGGGAAGACGAAATCACGACTAAAGCTTTACAGCAAGAAACAGAAAAGTTATGGGATTATGAAGTAATACATATTCGCTGAAAACTGTTCTTACACATCCTTTACACACAAAAATGTTAAAGAACATATTTGGTGAAATAATTATTTCAGATATTTGGCATGAAATAACAAAGTGAAAAAAATTCTTTTGTTTGCTATGTTCTGTAGTTCGCGCACTGGGTTTAAATGATACAGCAAACGGAAATATGACAGGTAAGTTGAGCTTAACCAGTTCTGTATTGCATTCGGGGGATTTATATGGAGACGAATGTAATCTCTGTTTTCTTGTGGGGTGTGATACTTCTTCACATTATTTGACCCCCTCCCCCTCTCACTCACCATAAAAAATGTATTACCTTGATGAAAAGTTCATGGACTAACCACAGGCGTTAAATATCATCTAAATCTCAAGGGAACGACATGTGAAAGGGGTGCTATTTATGTTTACGAAAAAAACTGTTGTTTTTATGGCTTCATTGGAAACACTTTTACTGCAGATGCATTGTGCCTCGTAAAATCTCTTGTCTTCCGAGACCTTTTGTCAGCATTTATGTACGACCCGTAACTGTTCTACAATTTTCCTTACTGTAAAATACCTTTAATGATGTGTCTGTTATCTCGGTGGCACACACTTCCGTTTACAGCGAGATACACGTTTTGCTGTTACGTCTTTCTTTTCACCAAATCAATTACAGAACACTTGATATTTTAAACAATTTGTTTTTTATTCCTTGAATTCTTGTACGGAAACCGACTCATCGAAAAATGCTTGTGGAACCGCAAGACAGTGCAATTCACATGACAAAACAAAGTTGCTACATTTATGTCGCTGGTCAGTAAGTTTACGAAAAGAAATCGACGCCTCTTTTATGACGTGCTTTGTGATTATTCGGCTGGGAAAGGACAAATTATCAATATCGTAACCAAACCAAACGATATTTATAGGCTTGAAAGGAAAATGGTGTTCAAAGTGTAGACGACGACGTGGTTATTAGACATGGAACACAAAGTCGGTTTATAAATAATACGATGAGAAACTGGCCTCGGCCGTTTCAGAGGCCCGTCAGGAGCCTCAAGTTGATCATTGTTCAGAAATTTTGGACCTCCACATGGCGATTTCAGTAAGTTAGCAATAGCGCCACATCGTTTGATTTTTAAGCTGAAAAGTTACCCGTCCGGTTTGCGGCCTAACGCACTGCTTTCCGAGCGGGAAGGCGTGCCGGTCCCCGACACGAATTCGCCCGGCGGATGAATGTTGAGATCCGGTGTGCCGGCCAGTTTGTGGATACTTTTTAAGGCGGTTTTCCATCTGCCTCGGCAAATGCGGGCTGGTTCCACTTATTCCACCTCAGTCGGCGATTGCTGCGCAAACACTTTCTCTACGTACGCGTACACCATCGTAACGCTACCACGTCAACATTGGGATAACACCCGTCTGGTGCGAGAACCCTTGGTTCGGTGTGGGGCGGTGGTGGGGTGAGTAGACAGCTGTAGCCTGTTGTGGGGCTGTGTACCACTGAGGGCTATGGCGGGGACGAAGCCTCTCCATCGTTTCTAGGTCCCCAGTTTCATACAATACAATACAAGCTGAAAAGTTTTACGTTCTTTCTCTGTATATAAAACTCCGGAGAGATTGGAACAGTTTACCCGAGTGCAGCTCCAGTCCATTTACTTCGGACGTTGGTTACGAGAGTGGCACAAAAATACGGCAGTTGTATATTACTTTCTAGAAACATTAGCTTCATACAGGTTGTCACAAACGTATCTCTGACGCGATGTAAGAACGTAGCGTGTGGATATGAACGTCTACCTTTGCCAAAAACTGTGCAGTACTACAACAGTGTGACATCACGTCTGGTACTTAGTGGCTTACCAGAACTCCTTCTACCGCGGTCTCAACTTGGTCTTGGACATCCTCCTGCAATAAATGAAAGAAAGTGTTTTCACTATTGTAATGCCTCTTATAGATCGTGACCGTCTTTCACGCACTGTTTATAATCCCACCTGTATGTCAGACACGACGTTAGCAGTCGTGTTAAGGGCGTCCACGAGAAGATCCTCTCCTGTCTGGATAGCAGTGTTGACAGTATTCTCGATGCCCGAGACGACTTCGTGGGTGGCGTTGACCATCGTACCTACGGCCTGTCCCAGCGATCCGAGTACGTCTCCCAGACCGCCGATAAGGCCCCACGTGGGGGTCGATGTGCCGATCTGTAAAGTAACGAGAGACAATAAAGTCACTCTATCCATAACATGCAGTGTGCCTGGAACGCTTTGTTTCCACTAGAACTAATGATATATTAGAATGGTTGTACCATGAAACAGTGAGTTTTCCTTCAACATTGATTAAGACTTCAATCAAAATGAAAATGCGACACCTCCCAAATGGTTGCACATTATACTGTGCGTAAGCTGCTATGTGCCGCTGAGAAAAATGTTGTGTTTTAGTTTGGGGATGAATTTAAAACAAAACTGGACTACTGTTGTTAGTGAATATCCTCGGACTGTAAGAGGAAGTCTGTATCACTGGGCTTCTGGTGGTCGTGGAGAAGTAGCTTAACCACTGTTCTATATCAGCTTATCATGTCCTGCAACAGTCTGGTTTTCAGTTTGTCTATACCGATTTTTTTACTGTTGGGGATCCGAATTTTGAACGTGAAAATGTGTTCCAAATCTGGATATTAAATGACTTCCTACATCGTCAGGTTTCACTGAAGTTCTGGAATAGTGTGAACTGAGTCACACTCGGGGGAAATGTGTATTCGAGGCTCCCTTAGGTGTTTTACTGTTATCAAAGTGAAAACAGTTAATCCTCGTGAGTGTGAGCGTTGTTTCAGAAATGATATAATTAAAATATCAGGAAACTTTCATGCACAGAAAATTTCCTAAGTCAGTATTGAATGTGGCACCTTGTGCAACAGCCGAATTTTTGTACGTTCAGTGCACAAATGAGGGATGTACAGTAAATAAAGTAAGACATAAGTATGGCTTGTGAGAAGAATTCCAGTTCAACGAAAAGAGAAATGGGAAATCGATTGAAAAGTCACGTCGAAAGAAACGCGGTGATATTGAAGAGTGCAAAAGAGTTCTTTGCGGAAAGACATAATGAGAAAGCAGGGAAGATGGACAGGGAGAAGGGGAAGAAGAAAAAGGAAAAGAATAAGAATAAGAGGACGATGGTGGTGACTGCACGACAATGCAAGTAACGCGATAATCATTGTTGAAGATGTGGATGCCAGATACATTATACTGCAGATTGCAGGTTGCTGATATTGAGACCACCCTCCAGCTACCTTTTCACTACCCTTGTAGTTCCATATCTTAATAGAATAACTGGAAAGAAAGAGTATCGGTCTAGTAACGATCCCACGAGATCAACTGTCAACTTTGTAAGTGAACCGTCAACAAAGGGTCAGTCTCCACAGTACTGAGAATGGCTAAGTTGTGGGATCCGAGAAGAGCACTATTAAATGGGGGTGCCCCAGAGGTTAGTGCTAGGGCCACTCCTGTTCCTTATTTATGTAAGTGATGTGCCTGCTAGTATTACAGGTGATTCTAAAGTTATTTCTGTCTGCTGATGACACTAGCTTTGTGGAAAAGGATGTTGTGTGCAGCACTGTCGCTGTTTCAATTAGTGCAGTTCAAGACATAAGTTGGTGGCTTGTAGTAAATTAACTAACGCTAAATCGCAGTAAGACACAGTTTTCGCAGTTTCTAACATACAGTTCAACAAAGCCTGTAGCTATAATTACACAGATTGGGCATATGGTTAGTAAGACTGAACAGTTCCAATTTCTGGGTGTTCAGATAGATGTTAAACCGTCGAGGAATGCCTATGTTCAGGATCTTGTCCAAATACTAAATGCTGACATTTTTACTATAACATCAGTATCTTTAGGACGTGATAGTTCGACACGAATAGTAATCTACTTTGCTTATTTTCACTCGCTTATGACGTATAGTACTGTATTTTGGGGTAACTCTTCTCATTCTCAATGGGTATTTTCGGCTCAGAAACAGACGGTTCGAGAAGTAAGTAGTGTAAATTCGCGAATCTATTGTCGACTCTTGATCATCAGTCTTAGTATTTCGAAACAGATTTCTCAGTGTATACACTCTTTAATGTCAGTTTTTGTTAACAGTATCAGATTTTACACAGTGCATGCTAGGCAGAAGTCCAATCTGCATTTTGATCCTACCTCTTTGACTCTTGAGCATCTATTTTCAATACAGAATAAAATTCAAAACTCTCGTCTTTAATACACGTGATTGGAAATCTAAACTGGAGAGTTTCCTTACGGGGCAGTCTTTCTAGTCTGTCGAAGAATTCCTTGAAAAATTGAGCTAATACCTGTGTTACATTATCGATTGCGTTTATATAAAATGATAGCTTGTCGTCTTTTTGGATTCATAAACATTTTATTTTTATGTTTTCACTTTTATGTTGAATTTCATATGCTCACACGTTCCATGACCATGGATATTTGCTTCTAAATTTAGTCCTACGGAACCAGAGGTGTAAAATAAATAAATATATATTTATATAAGATAAAACATAAACAGAAATTTCTTCCGTAGCTCAGTGGTCGGTGTGTGTGTGACATATATAGAAATAACATACAGGTGCTGGTGTTTTTATTGATTTTTGTTTGGCAACAACGGATCTCCTCGGTGGCGAAAACGCTTTCCTGATTACATGTTTCCTCAGTACCGCGATGGTACACACTACAGGCAGAATCGGACGTAATGGTTGATCCTCAGGTCAGTTATATATGTTAGTGGCTGAACCACGTAGTTTCAATTTAGATGAAACACCTCCAAATCCCAAGATAAAAAAGACACAGAGCACTCCAGGTGCTACAGCCATGATGCTACCCTGCAGCAGACTTGAGACTAAAGACTGCACGTACCTGGAGAACAGAGGCCAGAGCGAGAAAGATGATCAGTTTGGACGCCATGTCGGTAAATGCTGCTGCTGCTGGTTCTGCTGCTGCTGAGGAGTGCGACTATGATGCGGAATAAGCGCATTTTATACCATTTTTCGTCTGAAGAAACAGCTTCTGCATTTTGTTGCAATAATACCAGATGTAACCTCTGCAAACAGGTAGCGTCAGGTCATGAAGTTTGAACAGGTGTAGAGGAGGACCTTGAACCAGTGGTTTGCTCGGAAATGCGTCAGGACAGGCGTGATAGATGTCACACACCTGCAGCCCCCACCAGGAACCAGGTGAACGTTGTATCACAAGCACACGTTGCGGTACCCGAGGCCGGCAGCTGTGATAGAGCGGTTCTAAGCGCTTCAGTCCGGAACCGCCCTGCTGCTACGGTCGGAGTTTCGAATCCTGCCTCGGGCATGGATGTGTGTGATGCCCTTAGGTTAGTTAGGCTTAAGTAGTTCTAAGTCTATGGGACTGATGACCTCAGAGGTTAAGTCCCATAGTGCTTAGAGCCATTTGAACCATTTGAATTTGGGTACTCGATTTTTCGCCTTCCTGGAAACAAGAGTTTCACCAGAGTCCTTATTCATTCATCTTACACTCCGAGGCTGTTCTTTAACATCATCAGTCTTTTTAGTTTTACTATCATTCTTTTTACTTAATCGCCAAACTAGAACCCACATTTTACCTCAACGGTACAAAGCAGCTCATACTTAGCGTGTCGTCCATCTAGATGAACACTTTAAAATGGCACAAATGCCGAAACAAGCTCTTCATGAGCTTATTTAAAAACAACAAGGGATTAACTATTTGCAGTTAATTTTGTAAAAGTATAAAGAAGATACCCTATCGTGAAGTTATGCAAGCTGTGGGTCCAGCAGAGAAGAAGCCATTTGCATTTTCAACTAAATTTGTGCTAGATGAATAACTGTTAAGAGTGAAGCAGCATGATGTTTCATACAATAACTTTCCTGCCCAACTAACGTGGGGATGAAGTTTCGGAGCAAAAGATGTACTTGGCTGTGAGTCAGACGTAGTCAATATACTGTTATGTTGATGGCAGAATTTAGGGCAACTGCCTAGCCGTTAGTTATAATTCAAGTATTGCAACACAGTGTCGTGATCATCCGTCGGACATAAAGGCAAACTGAAATTTGTTCAATACAGTTTCGCAATGCAGAGTGACAAGTCCTCATCACAGTCATGTTTATGAGCGTGATGACAGAGTGTGCATTGTAATGTATCCCACAAAATCATTTACATGAGAAAGAAAAATTTTGAATGTTAATTTTTCGGAAGGTGAGACATATCACAGAGAGGACAGCAGAAGCATTTTAATGACCCAGAGTAGTAGATTTCTGAGATGGAATGAAATTAAGACTTCTACAATCGAAGACAACTCTATTACCCGGATAATTCTTGTAAATTTAGGGACAGAATCGTCCTTGGAGAGATAAGGTTGGTGACTACCAGACCGTAATAACATGGAAATTCAATTTAATAATGTCTTGAATTACAACAGCAATAGTAATCGGACTTCCAAAAATAATTTTATACTTCAGGTTCGACTTACAGCAGTACAAATATCCATTTGACAGCGTAGTGATGGCGTGAGAAGGTCACTTCACCAAACCATTCGCTCCCAATGTATTTATATGGCTGAAACATAAATAGAAGCTGTAGGCATTATTAGAAAAGGGTATTAATCACTTCCCCGATAAATAATACTATTATTTGTAACCAAATTACACATAAGAAAATAACAGGTTCTTACAACGTGGCAGCCTGGAGACTGAAGGTAACATGAAGGAGGCTTACCGTGTACCATTTCTTTTCAAAAGATAAGATAAGCGAAATTTATGAACGAATATTTTCCTACGTCAGAGGTATAAGTTCAGCTATAAACTCAAAATGATCTGAAAGTTGATAGTTTGACCACAGAGATGTTTTATACCGAGATATGCTTTCAAGAATGTAACAATGCGGTGGAACTTGCGCTCAAGTGAAACTTCCTGAAAAATTAAAACATTTTGTTAATCCAGGTCTCTTATCTGCAGCATTGGTGTTCGTGAGCAGTTGCCTCACTAGCTGAGTTATCCAAGCGCACCACACCATCCATCTCAAACTTTCATCCTACCCATTTATTTCTTCTAGCTTGTGATCTACATTGAGGCTTTCCAGCCTACTCCTTAAATACAACATAATATATAGCAAAGAATCACTTAAATAATACGAGGGAAGAACTGTAAAGTATGTTACAGTTGTTAAAACATCTGTCACTGCGGAACACACTTTCCCAGTAGAAGGCCGATGCGAGGGAAAATTGCACGCTCAAGTTCCGTTATGTAAAATGCTAAGCGTCTTTCAGTTCCATGAGGTCAGCGTCTCCTACTTTATGGAGGGATTCTGACTCAGTTTTTCATACAAACCTTTGGCACAACACACAGAACTATGAAAGGGAAACGGTATCAATATTGTCGTTATCTAAGCAGATAGAGATGTCACTGAATCCTGTAATATTTGTTTCGTAATTAATTAGACCTCTACTTAATTATACTCTTGCAAGTTTGTTGATTTTTAATTTTGATTTATTGTTTTATTACGTGGCGTGTCTAACACCATTGTTAAATAATCTGTGAATGAAAGACTAACTATCATACTTGCTGCAATAGTAACCCTCAAGAGAGAGGATGTCGTGGAAAATGACTATAAAAAGGTATAAGTGTTGTGGATTTTGAAGAATCGTTGTCAATCACCACAGAAAACTTAAAATTGTTAGATGGACGGGGATTTGAAAGGCCTCCATACGAATTTCAGTCCACTGCGCTGGCTCCATTGGTCCACAGTCTAAAATGTTATGTAAAAAAGAAATGAACAAGATTTTGTTAAGTATCAAAGTCGTACTGCATTCCACAGTCTCCTAACACATACACTCGCGACACTTTCTGTTGATCCGTGTGACATGTGGAGCAACACTAGCTGTCCAAGGGATGAAGAGCGTGCATCTCATAGTGTCAAAGACACAATCTCATCAGAAGTAACCGGACACCCCTATGTAATGGGTAATTGCTCACTAGATGCCACAAGAGGGGGACTACTATAAACGGAGGTGGGGTCAGTCAGTACAAGAACAAAAATCTGATGGTTCAGTGAGGAGGGCTCAGTAACTTCCAATCTGGCCTAGTCATTGGATGCCAACTAACAAATCCGTCAGGGACATTTCAAAATGATTATATAGTAACTATGGAGTCAGCAAGCAATCGGCAATGTTGTGCTTTTGTTACAAATGTGCCTTACGTAAAAAAAAAAAAAAAATGGAATTCCCTTTATGTAAATTTAGTTTAAGGTCAAAGAGTTTGTTGTTAGGTGTCAGGATCGACTTTGCTTCGGTAATCGATAATTACATTATCTCCAACCTCCCTTTCACTTTCTCAAGCCGACAACACTGAAGAGTCGTATATAGGCTCTCTAAAGTAACGAAATCTGAATGGTGAAAAAATTTTATTTCCCTTCAGTTCGACAGTTGGCGCACGTAATTGAAAACTGATCTTCTTTTAAGTTTATGACGTGAAGTGTCTTGAATCCAAAACTGTATTTTCCAGAAGACATTCACAGAAGACACTTTACATACTAAAATGCTGTCACGCATCGAGATTGTTTGGGAACGGGAGAGTGACAATTTTTTTCAAGTCTCCATAGTCCAGCATTGCGTCAGCACCAAGCATGTATCAACATAAGCCAGTCACAAGGGATAAAGTTTTAGCCATGATTAATCAGTCACCAGAGTACGACATCGACACTTCTGTGTGGGAGTTAGAGTGAGCTTATCGGAAATGTGTAAGACAAACACACACCGAACTGCCTTACTTGCTGTTGTAATATTAAGTAAGATGCAGCAGATGGTACTCAACAAGACCTGTTGGTGACCTGGTGGAAAAGTTATGTTACTGAAACAAAACCAATTTAGCAAACTAGAACTTGAGACCGCTGACCATTCCTAATAGACAGGACCAAATTGGTCATTATGAATGACGTTAGACGGCAAAGCCTCTCCTCATTTCAATATAAATACCATGATCAGCTACGTTAGTGGCTGTCTATCAGTAGGATCAACGGTATTCATGTCGTTCACACTCGATCTCTCATTACTGTATTGTAACACCTTGTGTGAGATCGTTCCACTATTGTCAACCTGTGCCAGTAATACTTTCGGTGCCTGGTGAAATGCCACTAGTTTCGTAACCACTGATAACTGATACTGGAGTCCAGGATAGAAACTACTACTGATGAGTGGTTCATGGGAACAGTAACGCCATTCCAGTTTAGAGCCTGCACCGCTCTGATACTATGGTATCTTTTGGACCAGAAGGCCTAGAAAATGGGTAGGTCAGGATAAGAGTAATCCATAACATCAGACATGGCAGCACTGGACACCAAGGTCCATTTGGAGGGAAAGTGCGGGCAGTGGATAGAAAGGCACAGAGAGCTCTCAGGGCGTCGTGTGAATTAATGACATACGAACCCCAGTGACGGCTTCTTCATAGCGGATCTGCTACATGGGAAGCGCCTACGGACCATTGTGCGGGCAACCCGCCAGACCACAATTCAGCGGCCTGGGCTTCAGGCTGACACTGCGATCTCTGGGAAGCTTGAATCTGCCAGTGATGACACTGTGGCATACACAGCAGCTGGCCACCGCTGAGGCCACAGTGATGAACATTGAACATTAAATTGAGTAATAACCAGTCGTTTTATTTGCGTCAAATGCTGCCTCACAGATCATGAGGTCACACATCCTGACGAAATGGGAGTAGTTTCCAGCTTGGGAGTGGGCGACTTCTGCAAAAGGTGCGACAACCTAGTATCCATTTGGTCAGTGCAGAAGCAGAAGAACCCTGGTCTCTTGCAGGAATCCGAAATGTCAAGTGAGGCGTTGATGGGTAGGTGACACCATGCGAATGAAGGTTAATAGGGTGGGAATTTGGGTTGGATAGAGAGCGTGCTCTGAAGACCGAGACGACTTTTAGGAACCACTCGCATTAAGAGGGGCTCTGTCTGGCACAAATTTTTATATGTTACCAACGATTCCTTTCGATGCCCAAATGTGGCTTATGTCATTGAATACCTTTCAGTTGTATTTGTATGGCTGCCGACTTCGCCGTGGGACACAACCTTAAAGTAGCACTGTCCGTGTGGGTGGAGAGGTTTGTGTGTTCAGGTGGAGCTGAGGGGTATGCCGGCTGTGGGAACCTATGGTCAGTAAGGTCTTGGCCAATGGACCACACTAAGTGTGGCCCACAACAACCCGTCACCGCACATCCATTCCCTGCTCTTTCCCAACTCCTCAATACCGTACTCAAGGCGTGATGAGATCCATGAATGTCGTGAATAGAACCTCAGGGATACCAGGCGACCTCCCTGAGTAATTAGCCTTGCAGCACATGGGGTTCCCATGGTGTGGACAGATTAGATCCCCAACTCTCGTGGGACCAAAATGGACACAAAAGAAAATTGCCAGACTGAGGGAAAAGTTGAGACCTCAGACATCCAAGCATGGGGGGTGAAACTGATGGAAAACATCCGCTCAGCTGAGCAGGGGGACAGACCTATTCAAGAAGTGGGAATGGTTACTAAGACGTTTGACCATATTAATATCAAAGACTTGTCTGAGGCTCAGAGGAGAAAACTTCTTAGAGAACAAAGCTAAAGGAGAGGCTTGAGCCCTAGACCTCCAAGAAAAGATTGTTCCAGGGCGAAGAGGGTGTACAAACTCCTTCTACATCGAGGGCAGGAAGTAGGAGAACAAGGGAGGAATCTAAGACTTCCACTTCTCAGGATAAGCGTATCCAGAGAAAGCTGAGGGAAGGGAAAAGATCTGTATCACAGTGGTCTTATCTTTGTCTGTGAGGTGGTCGATACAGTGAACTAGGTTAAGGAAAAGGTGCCCATAATATCACCGTGGGATGATGCAAAGCTGCTGGTAAAGACAGTGGCTGAGCTCTTCAAGACTGCAAAGATATTAATCTGGCTGCCAAACCTCCTTAAGGATACCTCTCCATACACTCTGATTGAGAAAATAGGGTCTAAAAACCTGAAAGTCTCGACAGAGGATTGGAAGGTAATCAACCGGAAGGTGGCACCAAATGGCCAAATCCTTGTGGAAGAAGTCGGTGAGAAGTCCGTGAAGGCAATACGGGAGCAGGACCTGAGACTGTTCTTGGGGTTCTCACAGGTTGCTGTCAGGGTAATCAAAGGCATCAGAAGCGACAATGGTGGCCAGATGGAGACTGAATGTGGTGCAGATAAATCTGCAACACGGTAAAGGGCTGCCCTGAGTCGTCTTCTGGGAAGACAAGAAGTGGACGCGGCCCTGACTAAGTTACTCTATTTATATAAAGGGGGTGTATCGGGTCTCGGCGGCACTGGAGGTAAGATGTTTCTTGCTACAAATATAAGAAAATTCAGAACGTGCATTTCTGAAAAAAATGGAATCCCCTCATGCCAACAGCGGAGTTTTGTTCTAGGGACTTAGTGACCATTAGGATGCGGAAACGTGGGGAAGGTGTCACGAGGGAGTTTGTAATGGCCTCGGCATACCTTCCTTACGAGGACGATGCCCTTCCTTCTCAGGAGGTGAGGAGACTAACGGAAGCCTGTGCACAAAAGGGCGAACAACTACTGATTTGATGCGATGCTAATGCCCACAACTTAGTGTGGGGCTGCACAGACACCAACAGCAGAGGTGAATAACTCTAGGATTTCTTCTAGCTAATAACTTAGAGGCAAGGCTGCAACCCGTCTCCACTGTTGTTCATATTATTCATGGATCATATGTTGAAAACAATAGACTGTCTGGGTGAGATTAAGATATGTGAAGACAAAATAAGCAGTCTTGCATATGCGGATGACTTAGTTGTGATGGCAGATTCGATTGAAAGTTTGCAAAGTAATATTTCAGAACTAGATCAGAAATGTAAGGACTATGGTATGAAGATTAGCATCTCCAAAACGAAAGTAATGTCAGTGGGAAAGAAATATAAACGGATTGAGTGCCAAATAGGAGGAACAAAGTTAGAACAGGTGGACGATTTCAAGTACTTAGTATGCATATTCTCACAGGATGGCAACATAGTGAAATAACTGGAAGCGAGGTGTAGCAAAGCTAATGTAGTGAGCGCTCAGCTACGATCTACTCTCTTCTGCAAGAAGGAAGTCAGTACCAAGACTAAGTTATCTGTGCACCGTTCAATCTTTCGACCAACTTTGTTGTATGGGAGCGAAAGCTGGGTGGATTCAGGTTACCTTATCAACAAGGTTGAGGTTACGGATATGAAAGTAGCTAGGATGATTGCAGGTACTAGTAGATGGGAACAATGGCAGGAGGGTGTCCACAATGAGGAAATCAAAGAAAAACTGGGAATGAACTCTATAGATGTAGCAGTCAGGGCGAACAGGCTTAGATGGTGGGGTCATGTTACACGCATGGGAGAAGCAAGGTTACCCGAGAGACTCATGGATTCAGCAGTAGAGGGTAGGAGGATTCGGGGCAGACCGAGGACAAGGTACCGGGATTCGGTTAAGAATGATTTTGAAGTAATAGGTTTAACATCAGAAGAGGCACCAATGTTAGCACTGAATAGGGGATCATGGAGGAACTGTATAAGGGGGGCTATGCTCCAGACTGAACGCTGAAAGGTATGAAGACTGTTTAGCCTTGTGGGAGGCAAGGGTCAATTGGCAGAATATTGGGAGGCCTTTGACAAATACAATCTTGCAACTAAGCGAGCAAAGCAGGTGTCCTGGAAAGTATTCTGTGAAGAGGTAGAGCGTACGTCTGTTCAGGCCAGACTTCACAAAATCCTCACTAGGATACCAACTAACCCAGGAGGAACTTTAAGGAAAGAGGATTGGGAGCACAAGGACAGTACACGAAAAGCTGGAACTAATACTCCAGACTCATTTTTCCCAATGTACGCTGATAGACGACATAGACCAGAACGCGATCCCTGTGAGGTATCGGTTTGCAGGTATTCGAAGGGAGAACTGGGAATCTGCCAGAGAATGTGTCGACCATAGTAAAATCCAGTGGGCTGTGGGAATATTCAAACTGCTCAAGTCACCTGGCCCAGATGGAATTTTTCCAGCGTTCCAGCAACAAGCAGGAGTAAACTTGATAAGATTCCTATGCAGGTTATTTAGGGTTGGCCTAGCAGCAGGAATCATTCCTAACGTTTGGAGGGCAGTGAAGGTTATCTTCATTCCAAAGTCAGGGAGAAATTATCATACAAAGTCCAAGGATATGAGAGCAATCAGTCTGTCCTCCGTTCTTCTTAAAACATTAGAAAAACTAGTCAGTGTGCATGTTAGGGAGAGGAGGTTAACTAGGGTCCCTCTACACATAAATCAACATTCATACAAACCAGGAAAATCGTGTGAAACTGCAATCCACCAACTTGTTTGGAAGGTGGAGAAATCACTACACTTTCAGCAAATAGCCCTCTGCATATTATTGGACATCGAATGTGCTTTTAGTAACAACACCTTCGAATCGATGGTTAAAGCAGCAGAGGTGTATGGCTTGGAGACCACCATTTGCAGGTGCATTAGCGCCATGCTTAGTGTTAGAAAGGTAGAGGCCACCATGATGCAAGAACAAATGTAATCAGCACCACCAGAGGCAATCCACAAGGAAGGGTCTTGTTCCCTCTACTGAAGAACCTTGTGGAGAATGAACTCACTGTAGAATTGAACTCTAGACAGTACTTTTTCCAGGGATACACAGACAAACTTATCTTAGTAATAAATGGAAAATTTTCAATTACAGTCAGAGCTGTGGCACAAGGAGCATTGAACATTGTGTAAAATTGGTGCAGGAAGCAGGATCTAAGGGTCAGTCCTAAGAAGCCTGTTGTAGTACCATTTATAAGGCAGCAAATACAATACACTTACTGGAATCTCAAGCTTCTCGATGAAACTCTACCACTGAAGGGGATAGTGAAATATCTAGAGGTAACCCTGGATGAGAAGCTATCGTGGACCCCTCTGGATAGGAGTAACCGTTCCAAGGCGAATGGTGTTCTAATGAGCTTGTGGGAGAGCTTGTGGTAAAAACTGGGGCTTCAGCCCCAAGAGTATGATTTGGATATACACCACAGTAGTAAGACCTATGACCACCCACGGGGCTACAGTGTGGTGGAAAAAAAGGTAGAACAGCAGGTAGCTGCTAAGGAGCCTGCTAAGGTGCAGAGGTTAGCCTGCTTAGTCATTACAGGTGGAATTAGCAGCACACCCACTGCTGGGATGGGAACCATCCCCATTACACCTGTGGATAAAGATGGAGGCAGCGGCTGGAGCACACAGATTAAAGACTGGCAAAAACTGGAGCTCACTGGAGTTTCCAGGGTCTCACACTAAAATGAGATAGACATAGGTATGGTGGGGGAAATGCCGACTGACTACATAATAACTCCTAGCTGCTTCAACAAGCCTTTCATTGTAGTAATTGGAAGTAGAGAGCTCTGGGAGAACAAAATTCGGCACCGTACTGGGGACATATTCTGGTTCACTGACGGTTCGAAAACAGACCAAGATGTTGGGGGCGGGGCATACGGAGTGCAACCAAGGCTGAAGAGCGCAATCTCTCTAGAGAAGATGGCCACTGTGTTTCAAGCAGAAATATCTGCCATCAGGGTGTGCTTGGACGAGAATTTGTGGAGGTGCTACAGAGGTCGTAGCATTTTCATTTATTCAGACAGCCAAGCAGCCCTGAAAGCAGTAGCAGCCCCTGCAACAAGAAAAATTGTGGCAGAATGCCACAAAGTCCTCGTGAAGCTAGCGGAAAGCAATAGGGTAAACCTATTGTGGGTTCCTAGTCACTCAGGGATTAGGAGTAACGAGCAAGCCGATAGGTTGGCCAGGATAGGGGCGATGACACCATATATTGGACCGGAACCTGTCCTGACAATCACCAAGGCGATGATAAAAATAAAACTACGAGACTAGGCAAGAAGACAGCATGTAGAATATTGGGCTAAGGTCCAAAACCAAAAACATGTCAAGATACTGATGCTAAAGCCATGTTCTAAGAGAAGTCTCTCAATCCTAGGCTGGAACAGGAGAGAAATCAAACTCACAGCTGAACTATTGATAGGCCATGAGAATTTCAAAAACACCTACATACAATGGGGATAATAGAAGAAGACCCTAAATTGTAGTATGTGTAGTGTGGGCGAGGAAACCGCTCCACGTTTGATCTTCGAGTGCGAGGCATTGGTGATTAAAAGACACAGAATATTCGGGTTAACCAGACCTGAAGAAACTGTGTCTATTAAAGCACTGGTAAAGGATCTCCTTGAACTTCTAAGGCCATTGGTTGGCTTTACTAGAGACACAGGTAACGATACAGCACAATAAACTCTGTTCCACTGTGGGTAGCAGTGGGCTTGACCATTGTTGTTTTTGCTTCCACGATAAAATAAAATCAAATCATATCAAATCAATGGCTGCTGGATATCATAAGTTTTTCCAGTAGATGGCGTTTGGGTCAGCTACAAATGACAGATTAGATGCAGTATGACGACTATGGTTTGAGTTGGTTCAAATGGCTCTGAGCACTATGGGACTTAACATCTTAGGTCATCAGTCCCCTAGATCTTAGAACTACTTAAACCTAACTAACCTAAAGACATCACACACATCCATGCCCGAGGCAGGATTCGAACCTGCGACCGTAGCAGTCCCGCCGTTCCGGACTGCAGCGCCCAGAACCGCAAGACCACCGCGGCCGGCGGTTTGAGTTGCACGTTACATCATCTGTACTTACCAATGTGCATGACTGCACAAATTTTGCAGTCAATAGTTGTGGCACTGTTAGGTAAGCTGATCCACCAAGGCAAGGTTGTACTACATCGGATAAAAAAAATCACTATTTATTTGCCTTGAGGCTTGATGGTTCAAATGGCTCTAACCACTATGGGACTTAACATCTGAGGTCGTTAGTCCCCTAGACTTAGAACGACCTGAACCTAAGTAACCTAAGGACATCACACACATCCAAACTGGAAACCGCATGAAACGCAGAATGACTTCGGTTTCTAATTACAGTGACACTGGAGCAAGACATATTCAGTATGCTGTTCACCGTTTTCTGCCACAAGTTGAAATCCAGAAACAGCCACGATCAGAATGCGTCGCGCAATGCGTGCCTTCATTTCAGCTATTTTCGTAACTGAAGACATCTGTCAAATAATCCCACAGCCAGAGGTCACACCGATTTAGATCAAGTGATCTGGATGGCCAGGCTGTAGGGAAATTGTAATTCTAGTATTTCCGAAATGCCTCCCAACAGCAACTTCACTGGCTGTGAAATGTGAGGAGGAACGCAACCTTCCCTAAAAATAATCCTACTCACATATCCACGCTGTTGAGGGGTTGGAATGAAGTTGCCGCGCAAGAGACTCTCATAGCATCTACGAGAGACGGTACCGGTAGCAGGCACCTTTGCACTTATCTCCTCGAAAAAATGTGGCCCTACGATGAACGATGTCGTCAACCTGCACCACACAGTCATCTCGTAGAACCAAGTGGTACCGGTTGACGTTCGTGTGGATTTTCAGTTGCCGACATTCTGAAATTCTGCCTATTGATATGTTTTTGGGGATTTAAATGGGCTTCGTCTGTCCACAGAATGTTCCAAGACCATTCATTGTGCACTTCCATGCAAGCAAGACATTCCAGGTCGAACGTCTGTCTTGCTCGCTGGTCAGAGGGAAGCAACTCCAGAAGACAGGTGACTTTGTATGGACAGCAATGCAGTGTATTTCGTAGGATTTTATGCACCAGGCTCGCAGGAATATCCAGCGTTCGGACAGATCGCCGTGCGCTGCACGTTAGCTTACCACGAATCGACCCCTCCTTCAGTAATGTGCCCACGTGTTGCACAGAGTTCGGATCAACTTCTTTGCCTCCTCTGCGACATTTCAATTCAAAAGGACCTACGTTTTCGAATTTTGTAACCATTTTCTCCAAACATTTAGCAGACACCGGACCAATGCCTTTATTCATACCCCTGAGTGTCTGGAACGTCTCCAAGACTGCTGACGCATAGTCCCCGTTCTTGTACAAGAGTTTTATCAGCAATGCGCGATTCTTGACGGAAACTATCACGTTGGGTGTCTCGGACGCAAACTGAGGAAAAGGCGTGTGCTGCGTGGCTGTTGGTTTGCATATCCTGACGCTTGCTGCGCCATCTATTGATAAATTTTCGTTACATTTTTTTTCCATGAAATTATTCAATTGGTGAATAACACGCTGTTCAAATTTGACGTAACTATGGTTTTCTTTCTACATCGTTTTGAAACTGGAACTTTTATTATGCACTCCCTGTACGCGATTGTATACGTCAGCTGGTTTAATGGAATTACAGCAGTAAGATCGACGTGGGTCGATGACAGAGTATCGGACACGGTGGCGCGGTTGTCAGTTCACTGGACTCTTATTATGGAGGACAACGGCTGAAATGTCCATACTGCCGTCCAGGTTTGTGTTTGCCGTCGTTCCCCTGAATCACTCAAATAGTTAATTTTACGATGACATGGTCTATTTCCTTCTCCATTCCTCCCTAATCCGTGGTTTTGTTCCGTCTCTAATGACTTCGTTCTCGACATGGCGTAAAACATTAATCTTCCTTCCTTCATTCCGTCCTTACGTGACAGAATGGCAGACAGGAACTATTGTGCAGTGAACACATGGTGTGTCGTGGGGCGATCACTCTGTTTTTAAAATAACTGAAAAGCCACGATCGCTTCAATATCGTTTACTAGATGACCGGTTTCAGCACTCTGAAGGTGCCCATCATCGGATGGGGGGCTATTGTGTTACACCGTAGCCATGAAGATACCGTGAATGAAGTTCTCCGATTTGTTGATGAACCAAACCTAACGTGTTTGGGGAGGTATATTAATTACGTGAGGGGTTTTCTTGAAAACTTGGACCACCTCTCGCCTTGGTGAGATCTGGTGAAATGTAGTGGGATCCACTCCCATCCCACTTAAGTAGTCGGGTAAAGATATGTAAAAACGAATTTCATAATTTTATTTTGAACATTAGTTAAAACTCACTAATAAACTCATGTATTATTTGTAAAGCGTATTAAACAGTGTTTTTAACAAGTGATTAAAAATATTTTATTTTAAACAACCCTACGACGAGCAGTATTTCACTTTTTGGAGTTGCAGGCATTAGTATTTTGGTATCGATAGCTGCGGTTGAGCTATATATGTCAAGGGAAATGTCTCATTCCAGTTTTTGGTGTTGTAGGTGTTTGCTTTTTGACATTGGTAGCTGCGGTTTAGCTGTATATGTCAAGGAAAATGTCCGATTCCTGTGGTTTTGTCGGCGTAGCGGAATGCTGTAATTTAAAATTTTTTTGGATATTATTTGTATTTGTTATCTTTTTAGCTTGTCCCCACCCTAAACCAACAATTTTCCATGGTTGTCGCTTTAGTTTCATTTTATTTTTGGAGTGAGACGTTATTGTGTCATTTTTAGTTTTGTTCGCATTTGTTGGCGTGTCAGTAGTGACGTCATTGTCATTTTGTATACGCCGGTAGTAGCCGTTTCCGCCATGTTGATGACGTCATAAGTCAAAGCAGACGGGTGGAATCGGACGCTTCTATAATGCCTTATACTGTTACCACTAATTTCCTGTATGAAACAGTCTTTGCATGCTGCAAGAAAATCTTCAGCATGGTACTTATTCTCCCCAGAAAAAGTTTTACCGCTAGGTGCCTGAATCATTTCCACCAGAAGCACCACATAGTCCTACACCGATGTTCAAGATCAACATGCAATAACCACTTACAGACGACAGATAGTAATCCTAGCAGTGGAGTGCACGATATATAAAGCGCGTCGTGTGGAAACGGTTATTGCGAAGCGGAAACGGAGCGATTTATTTGACATCTGACGACCAAGAGGGAATGGTTACTGGTCTTCGGGCCAAGTGCGGTAACATTGCCGAAACGGTTAAGTCTGTAAACTTTTCGCATGCTGCCGTGGTTAAAGTGTACCGTGCATGGCAAAATGGCACTACCAAAAACTGGTGCCGAGGCAACTGTGGTACACCACGGGCCGTAGACGACAGTAGTTAAAGACGGCTGCAGAGATATGGACGGACGAAACACGAGCAACTGCTGAGCAACTTACCATTCAGATGATTCAAGGGGCTACTAACAGTGTCTCGTCAACGAACCTTCAGCGAATGTTGCTGCGTATGGACCTCCAGAGCAGACGCCTGGTTCATGGACCCATGCTGACTGCTCTTCATCGGCCACGAAGGTTGGAATTTGCACGCCAGTGTCATAACTACACTCATGCTTACAATTTAAGGATAATTGCAGAATGTGGTGCCACACAACGTGGCACTACACAATACTGGCGCTAACAGCATAGGCACATAGGGAACACACACGACACAGATCTGTAAGTCTTCGGTATTGGTGATAAGTTGAGAAAACCGTCCCGAAAGACATGTGCTACAAAACGCCACTGTTTCCTGCGCATGTACGCCAACATGAATATGGGATATGATCACCACGCATACGTACACAGGCCGCACAACGGGTTGGCATACTGTGGACCAGGTGGTCGAGCAGCTGCTGGGGTATAGCCTCCTATTCTTGCACCAGTGTCGGAGATCCTGAAGTGTAGTAGGTATTTGAAGACGTGCAGCGATACGTCGACCGAGAGCATCCCAGACGTGCCGGATGGTGTTTACATCTGGCGAACAGGCAGGCCACTAATTCCGCCTGATATCTTCTGTTTCAAGGTACTCCTCCACGATGACAGCTCGGTGGGGCCGTGCATTATCATCCATCAGAAGGAAGGTGGGAACCACAGCACCCCTGAAGAGGCGGACGTTCTGGTGCAAAATGACGTCCCGATACACCTGACCTGTTACAGTTCCTCTGTCGGTGGTGTAAGTACACCAATCATAATTCCACCCCACACCATCAAACCACGACCTCCATACAGGTCCCTTTCAAGGGCATTAAGAGGTTGGTATCTGGTTCCCAGTTCACGCCAGATGAAAACCCGGCGAGAATCACTGTTCAGACGATACCTGGACTCGTTCGTGAACATAACCTGGGACCATTGTACCAATGACCATGTACGTTGTTCTTGGCACCAGGCTTTATGGGCTCTCCTGTGACCAGGCGTCAGTGGAATGCACCTTGCAGGTCTCCGGACGTATAAAGCATGTCTGTTCAGTCGTCTGTAGACTGTTTGTCTGGTGACAACTGTTCCAGTGGCTGCGGTAAGGTCCTGAGGAAGGCTACCTGCAGTACTCCGTGGACGTCTTCGGGCACTGATGGTGAGATATCGGTCTACTTGCGGTGTCGTACACTGTGGACATCACGTACTGTAGCGCCTGGACACGGTTCCTGTCTGCTGGAATCGTTCCCATAATTTTGAGATCACACTTTGTGCCACACGGAGGGCCCGTGCTACGACCTGATGTGTTTGACCAGTCTCCAGTCGCCCTGGTATTCTACCCCTCTAACGTCATCAATATGTGTTCTCTGAGCCATTTTCAACACACAGTCACCATTAGCACGTCTGAAAACGTCTGCACACTTACTCGCTGCACTGTCCTGTGACATGCACCAACACACCTCTGCGTATGCGTTATGCCAGTGCTACCCTGCGACGACAGCAGGTCAAATGCACCGCATGGTCATACCCCGAGGTAATTTAAACCCACAAACCGCCCACCAGAACGTTGTTTCACCATGTATCAGCGTTATCCTTAATTTATGAACATGAGTGTAGAAGACCACTGAGCGGCGACAGGTTGCCTTCTCAGATGAATCGTGCTTTATGCTCCATCGAACAGATCACCGTTGCCATTTACGGCGCGAAATGTGTGAAAGCGAACACGCTGAATCAATCGACGGAAGGACTCAGGTCAGACGAAGGAGCGTTATGGTCTGGGGAATGTTTCCGTTGCATTCACTTTGTGATCTCGTCATTCTGGATGGCAGACTAGACCAACACAGGTATGCAGCTATTCTTGGGCACCATGTTCACCGCTACACGCAGTTGTTCTTCGTCGGCACAGTAGACCTACCAGCAGGGCAATGCAACGTTCCACACAGCTCGCAGGACGAATTTACCGTACTCCCCTGACGGAGGAGATTCCCCAGACTTAAACCCTATCTTGAATCTTTGGGATCACTTCGATCGTGCTGTTCGCGCCATGAATCTTCAGCAAAGAAACCTAGCGCAGCTACCCACGGCACTGAAGTCGGCACGGCTCCACATCTCTATCAGTACCTTCTAGAACCTCAGTGACTCTCCTCCCGCACGTCTCGCAGCGGTCTGTACTGCGAAAGGTGGTCATTCAGGCCTCTGACAGACCATTACATTAGAGTGACTGGACACAGTGTATTATCAGTTTGTTTCTCGTATGTTTTACATTCGTCGATCGTAGCAGATTGTTGCTTAGATTCCGTGTTATTGACGTCAGACAATATCTCGTTGCCCATAATGAATTTTGACTTGATGGTAGGCTTTGTTCTGCCATGTCCGTAATTGCGGAATCACCGAACACGTGTAACACAGTTCACGACCACGTACACTCCGACATGGCTAACGCATCCACACAAATTTCGTGTACTTTAAATGCGAACATTTTAGGTTAGGCTTTACCGTGACTGTTATTGACGTAAAATGTAACAACAAATTTACTGTTACCAGTCAATGATTATTTATCTCCACGACGCATTTCAAAGGTTCAAACCTCCATCATCAGGTGGATTTACATTTGTTAATATGACATTTGTGTGTGTGTGTGTGTGTGTTGTGTTACGATTTTTTTTGGAGGAACTTGTGGCACTGTCTATTGTTTTGTTTCTCCACTAGACAGTGCCATAAGTCCCTCCAAAAAAATTAAAAATCGTAACACAACACACACACAAATGTCATATCAACAGATATAAATCCACCTGACGATGGAGATTTGAACCTTTGAAACGCGTCGTGGAGATAAATAAACAGTGACTGGTAACAGTAAACTTGTTGTTTCTTCGTGTAGTTAAGAATTCTCTTTACCTTTGGGTTTGTTCGTACAAATGTGTGGAACAGAAATCTCCTTCGCAATCGGATGACCTCATTCGTAGCAAACGAGAATTGTGTTTAGGATACTGAAAAGTTTCAGAAAGCTCATCAAGGTGAATTCTGACCTTTCTTGCTGCATGGTTGTTGGATTTACTGGTTTATTCAGTCGTTCATTTTCAGGAGATAACAACTGAAGGGTAGTGATAGTTCCCAAGAGGTTTTGTATTTTAAAAAAACATGTGTGACAAATACAGGATGATCACTCATCTGTAACCTCGAGCAGCCAAAGCACCCGACCTCTGCACGAAGTCACCATCGAGTTCAAGAGTGTTGATTAGGAGGGACGAAAACGTCGTGGCATCTGAGCCTTTCCTCAAACTAACCACTGAGCCGAAAGTTCTGCTGTTCTGCTGGTGCCCTTCTACAATGCAGTACCTATTTATAACTATTTATTACACAATAAAAGGGTTTTCGCCCGCCACCACCTTGGTTTTTCTTATTAACTGACCGACTCCTCATTCGTATTCTGTCTGAACTCCTGTCATGTGCCTCAGCGTTTTACACAATCGTAAGCCTCTCACATTTATGTGTTTTTGTTTTAGGATTGAGGGTATGGTTGTAAATAATAACAAGGAAACAGTAACAAATTGTCTTCCTTTCTTCGTAATATTTGTGCAACATGGTCTTGCTTATAATGTCAGAGACATTCATATCAGGGGACTGATGGCCTCAGAAGTTAAGTCCCATAGTGCTCAGACCCATTTGAACCATTTGAACACTCATATCATGTAATACTTCTGATGTCAACATTTCTTTATTTTGTTGCAATATATTCAGAGGTATTTTAATAATAATGGCTAGAAACTTATTTATACACAAAGAATTGTACTTTTATATTAGTAATATGAAAAAAGAGGATCTGTATACTGCAGTCCCAATGACAGACTCAGTTGTAACTCTTTAATTCAGTTGCTATATCGTTTTTCAGTTCTACTTTTCCAATAGATGGACTTTGGCAATTCCAGCGGGACAATGCGACAACCCACACGTCCAGAATTGCTACAGAGTGGTTCCAAGAACACTCTTTTGAGTTTAAACGCTTCCACTGGCCACCAAATTCCCCAGACGTGACCATTATTGAGCTGGGATACCTTGCAACATGTTGTTCAGAAGAGATCTCCATCCTCTCGTACTCCTATGGATTTATGGGCATCCCTGCAGGATTGATGGTGTCAATTCCCTCCAGCACTACTTCAGACATAAGAATGGGATGAACACTTGCAGTGCAAATATTGTGGAGATGGAAAATGCTATTCATGTGTGGTTTTCAAAGAACCGGCTGGTCGTCATGGACTCGTATTGTTAGCCAATCAGCAGACTATAATAATATTTAGAGTGTATTTTTTATACAAAGATACACTTTTTGTAAATGTAACAATGTCTATTGGCATTAACAAACGAATGGTAGGGTAAATAAGGATGTCAGTAGTGTCTGTCGCAGATTCCTAGTGAGAGTCGTTTATGAGATAATATATTCTGGAATGTTCCCACAACGACACTTGTACAATACCTGTGGTAGCACACACTAAGGAACAACACAACAAGGATTTTGAGCAGTAATGAAACAACTAACCCTCAGATTTTGTGTTCAAAATGACAACCGGCAGCGGTAATACATGCCTCCGTTATGGTGTGGAGAGACTGCTGCGTATGTGCTAGCATTTCAGGGGAGACGTCCGAGCAGGCTGCGGTAATACATCGTTACATGTTATCAAGTACTATTTGGTTTGTCCTTGTAGACAGCTTTCTCCACAGATAATGTTTTACAAGCATCAAATACAGGGAATGGGCCGGCCAAGTAAGGGTCCTCTGCATGCAGTCTAACTGTTTGGAAACAATTCGTGAAGACATGACGTAGTATTTCATGCGCTAAGGGCTGGGCAGCCATCATGTTGGTATGACAGGTTCTTCCTAGTCTGCACAGGATCGTCTTATAGCATCCGTTGAAGATTGTCTATTAGGAGGTTGCGATACTTGTGAGGAGTCAGTGTCTATGAAAAATGGGCCTATAAGCTGATAGTTCATTATCCCACACCATACGTTTACACTCCATGAATGGTGTCGTTCCAGCTGATGAATACGATAGGGATTGTCAACAGATCAATAGTGCATGTTCTGGCGGTTTATCTGGTCATGACTGGTAAATGTGGCTTCATCACTAAACAAAATACATGACACATCTCGAGCACAAGTTAACACAAGTCTCAAAATCGTTTCGATGCAGCTCTTGACAAAGAGGGATGTGATTGGGATGGAACCTATGCCGATGGAGAATAGGTAGGACTCTTGCCTGACTCATGTCACTTCCTCATGCGATCGTGCTGGAGCTAATGTACGGATAAACTACAACAGTGAAGAACACAAATTTCCCCCTCTTCTGTCATCACTTGTTTCCTTCTGTTACGTTGTCTAGGTGTTACGCAGCCACTTTCACATAACTGGTTGAAGAGGTTGATAAGTAACAGCGGAGCTGGTTTACGTTTATTGGGGTATCTTGCCGCATAAACTCTACAGGAACAAACTGCAATCGTCCTGCGATCTCCGTGCACCATGAACATATTGGCATTTTCTGCTTGGACTGTAACACACTGACTGACTATCAAGTCGAAAAACTCTCAAGCAATATGGAAGTACACTGTAAGCAAACATAACAACATGGTACCTAGAATCTATACAGGCTGAATGGCACGAACAAGTGTCGGAATGGAATATTTTCAAAATACGCATCTCGTAAACGACTCACACAGGCTGGTCCTTTCACTGAACTGCCACACAAGTTGGAAATGCTGGGTCAGTTGTGCAACGATGCTGGTATCAATTATCATGTCAACATTCTCACACCCATATACGATGTTCTGGACGTCCATTCAGCACAGATGCCCGCCAGGACCGTCTAAGGGAAGTAGTGGCAGATCCCACATATATTACACCACTGATAAGAGTCTTGTCAACGTGGACTGTTGTGAAACTGTTATTAGCAGTGGGGCTATGAGCACACACACCTCTAGCCCATCATCCACTGACGCCACAGCAGCGACGTGCACGGCATGAATGGTGCCATAAGGGATCACGTAGAAGCTGGAATGGCACGTCAAGGTCTTCAGCGATGAAAACAGATTCTGCCCTCACGCAAGTGATGCTCGTGAGCGCATACGATGTAGACCTTGTGCACGCTGTTTCGGAGAGTTTAAGGCATACTTATCGTCCAGTTTGCGGTAAGCTCTCGTTCACCTTTGGTGTTGTTGAAGGGGACAGTACCCAGTGCTCGGTACGTTCAGAATGTTATTATGAGGTGCATTCAAGTTCTAAGGCCTCCGATTTTTTTTCTCCGGACTGGAAAGAGATAGATACATGCGCATTGTTTTAAAATGAGGTCGCGTTCATTGTCAATACGTCCCAGAGATGGCAGCACCGTACGGCAGATGGAATTTTACCGCCGGCGGCGAGAATGAGAACTGTTTTAAATACTTAAAATGGCGACGTTTTCCTTACTTGAACAGCGTGCAATCATTCGTTTTCTGAATTTGCGTGGTGTGACACCAATTGAAATTCATCGACAGTTGAAGGAGACATGTGGTAATGGAGTTATGGATGTGTCAAAAGTGCGTTCGTGGGTGCGACAGTTTAATGAAGGCAGAACATTGTGTGACAACAAACCGAAACAACCTCGGGCTCGCACAAGCCGGTCTGACGACATGATCGAGAAAGCGGAGAGAATTGTTTCGGGGGATCGCCGAATGACTGTTGAAGAGATCGCCTCCAGAGTTGGCATTTCTCTGGGTTCTGTGCACACAATCCTGCATGACAACCTGAAAATGCGAAAAGTGTCATCCAGGTGGGTGCGACGAATGCTGATGGACGACCACACGGCTGCCCATGTGGCATGTTGCCAAGCAATGTTGACGCGCAACGACAGCATGAATGGGACTTTCTTTTCGTCGGTTGTGACAATGGATGAGACGTGGATGCCATTTTTCAATCCAGAAACAAAGCGCCAGTCACCTTAATGGAAGCACACAGATTCACCGCCACCAAAAAAATTTCGGGTAACCGCCAGTGCTGAAAAAATGATGATGTCCATGTTCTGGGACAGCGAGGGCGTAATCCTTACCCATTGCGTTCCAAAGGGCACTACGGTAACAGGTGCATCCTACGAAAATGTTTTGAAGAACAAATTCCTTCCTGCACTGCAACAAAAACTTATGGGAAGCGCTGCGCGTGTGCTGTTTCACCAAGACAACACACCCACACATCGAGCTAACGTTACGCAACAGTTTCTTCCTGATAACAACTTTGAAGTGATTCCTCATGCTCCCTACTCACCTGACCTGGCTCCTAGTGACTTTTGGCTTTTTCAAACAATGAAAGACACTCTCCGTGGCCGCACATTCACCAGTCATACTGCTATTGCCTCAGCGATTTTCCAGTGGTCAAAACAGACTCCTAAAGAAGCCTTCGCCGCTGCCATGGAATCATGGCGTCACCGTTGTGAAAAATGTGTATGTCTGCAGGGCGATTACGTCGAGAAGTAACGCCAGTTTCATCGATTTCGGGTGAGTAGTTAATTAGAAAAAAAAATCGGAGGCCTTAGAACTTGAATGCACCTCGTAGACCGATTCTTTTGCCATTCTTCCTACAGGTAGACGATGTTTTGTTCAAACAAGATAGTACTCGCTCAAACACTGCTCGTGAAACTCAATATCCTCTGCAAGATATGCAGCAACTGGCCTGGCCAACACGATCTCCAGACTTGTCTCCATTTGAGCAAGTATAGGATATAATGGGATGAGAAGTAGCTCGTGCGACTCATCAACCAACAACTCTTACAGAACTAGATGAGCAGGTCGAGCAGCATGAAATAATGTATCCCAGGTCCGTACTCTCCATCCATATCAGCGACTGGCTGCCGGAGTCAGCACCTGCATTGCCCCCTGTGATGACTAACCACGTCGTAATATGGGTGTTTCAGCATGGGTCGATACATGCTACCTCTGAACCACTTGAAGTATCGATCTGTGAACGTAATCATTTTATATATGATATGTACATTCATGCATCATGCACGAACTGTATACAATCAACACACTCACTCCTCTTTGCACAATGATAGATATGTCAGACTATGCAGACGCATTTTCATCTATCTGAAACAAATAAACACATCCTTTCTTTCTTTCTCTATCACCTGAGCTACGAGTATTTGAGTATGGAAGCGTCTCGATTGCCTTCTCGCAAATGACCCCTTTGTTGTCACGGCACGAGTTTCAGTTCCGATAGAGTGTATACCACATGGTCTAATGGCCAAATACTTTCTTGGTGTACCATATGTGGAGCAGTGTGAGCACCACTGAGCAGCATCTTCTTGTAATGAACAATCATGAGCACCATTGAGGCCACACAACAAATACCCTTTGCTTGCCTTTGATTGGGACCTGTATCTATACGGTATATATACATTTTTGATCTGAACCTACAAACTACACAGTCCATAACCCATTCACCTAGTCTTTCATTAGCCCGATATCCTTATTGTTTGCAGATGTGAGTATTGTCCAGAAAATAAGTCCCTATCGGCTGCGAAGTGGAAATTACAGTGAAAATCGAAAATGCTCTATTTCCAACAGTTAGTTACGACTTTCGGCTATTTTTCCACCCATTTACCGAAATGTCGTACCAACTTTCCAATACCATCGTCATAGATGGCAGCCGCATATGCTTTGCCGTTTCAACAAATTTTCTACACTGGTCTCCAGCTAGTTGCCTGCGCCAAAATGTTGTCCTCATAGCCATTGGCTCATGGGAGCAGAGATGGAAAATATCAGAGGGAGCCACGTCAGAGCTATATGTGGGTGATCAAACACTTTGCCTCGAAAATACCTCAGGCGCATCTTCATTGCCCCTGCAGCCGAGAATTTTGATGAAGAAGGAAATGCATGACTGTTACGTTATGTGGGGTTGCGTGAAATCGGGAGAAACCTCTCGGAAGGCACCCTTACTTAGAGGGAGATACAATTTTCTAGGCATCTTTGAGTGCTCACTGTGGGCTCAGAACTGCAAAGTGCAACGTGATTGATCTACAGGCCTACTAGAGGCACTGCTCAAAACATCTGTGTAAAGCTTCATCGAATTTTCACTGTGCTTTCCATTCCGCGACCGAAGGGAACTTAATTTTTGAAAACCCCACATATTATGCCGTAACATATCCAGATATGTCCCGCCAGCCGGTGTGGCCAAGCGGTTCTGGTTGCTTCAGTCTGGAACCGCGCGACAGATACGGTTGCAAGTTCGAATCCCGCCTGGGGCATGGATGTGTGTGATGTCCCTAGGTTAGTTAGGTTTAAGTAGTTCTAAGTTCTAGGGGACTTATGACCTCAGATGTTACGTCCCATAGTGCTCAGAGCCATTTGAACCATTTGAACAATTTTATCAAGATATGTTTAATCGGTCTGGAAGGCACCTTATTACTTCATATGGATCACAACCCTTCACCCAGTGGATGAAGCTCTCCATACTGTTATCTGCGGAAAGAGCTAGTGTAGTTTGGATACACTCAATATATACATACCAACATAGACAGATTGTGTTGTTGTATATAATATGCTAGAAACAGTCGGCATCATCTCTCTCTCTACCTGACACCCTGCGTGAGTCTCCAGGTTAAGTTCACTTGTATTTGTCTCATTTGCTTAATTACACGAGATCATACGCTTGTTTTGAAACAATTATTCCGCTTTTCCTGCTGTCACGAATATGAATGCAGAGAATAAGCAGAAAGAGCTACGGTTTAAAACGGAATGTAATTTGATTCGCACCATGATTGCATGGGGTTTTGCGTATCCCACTGCACGTTCTGCCCACGGGGAGGAGGTAACACGTGACACCTGCCAATTCCAAAGACGCATGAAAGAAGTGAGTTAAATTCTGTAACCTATACTTTACGAATCTCAAAGGCAGCATATGTGGTCGAATTAGTACACATACCAAGAGTAAAAAATTTCTCACCATAAAACCTTACCTGTACATGCAGAGCAGCTTGTTCAGCTATGTGGAGGTGGAGGAGGAAGAGGAAGAGGAGGAGGAGGAGGAGGAGGAGGATGAACTGAATAAAAACAATACATCATATTTTTTTGAGAAAATAATTTTTTTCCCATCTAGCTTGAAAGTAATTTTACATTTTCTGAAGCAGACTCAAAACGATTTTCTTCTTCTCCACAGTTCTTCTTCAGCTGCTGGAGGGTAGAACATCCATATGATCTGTGTAGATACTGAGAATCCATGCGGTCTTCTTGCCATATTTGATGTAGGCAATCAAGCTTATCCGATCAAATATTCGAAGCAGTGTCACCATATCTTTATAAGGTGTGCCTGGATTGTTCCATCGTATTGAATGGTGACCATGTGTTAATCATATTGCAGTTCCTCATGTTTTGGTGCAATTCACATTCCTGAAGGCCTTTGGTAAAGCGATGTTTGAGAAGAATGTTGTTATTGCATGTCAACTGTCTGTGGACGTAGTAAACGCAGAGTCTTTGAATATAATCTGCCCACATTGACTGTAGAAGTCTTGAGCATGTATAACGATGTTTTCATGTTGAGATTTCACTATGAAATGCATTAGGTGTACACAACACTTGTTCATTTATATAATTTGTTGTATAGTTCCTCTGAGTGGTGAATAGTTAATTACATGGTCGTGCAGCAATAACGAATAAGCTACGGTACCAGATATGAAATTTGTTCAAGATTCGAACTCTGTGTGGAGGTTTAGCTGTCTTGCTTCAATTATTTCCTTCTGTTTTGAGCAAGCTATCAGGATGTTTCCGTGGGGTGAAAGGCGAAACCTGGTACAACATATTATACAGTAGTATTGTTGTTGAATATGACAAAATCCTCTCCTAAGTTTTCCTTCCTCTCACTTTGGAATGCTAGTGTAATGATGCAGGGTGTTTATATTTCAATGAAATGGAATGAAGAGCCCTGGTTTGTTTGGAGGGTGTTGGTAGCATGGGATATGCAAACACCTCTCATGAACTTAAAGTTAGAAGAAGATGAATACTCGCATCCAGAGTCTTCAAAAGTCTCAATATTCCTTGTCTGTTTCAGTGATGCAAGTCATTTTCCATATTACTTTATTAGTAATAATCTCATAATCTTCAGGCTCTACTTATCAAGAGCATATTAAAAAGTGGTACAAAGTTTTTGAAGAAATTATTTGTGGTACCTATAAGCTGTTGATTTAAGGTATTTCGATTTTTCGCTCTATGTATTGTAGTCTACAATTATTGTAGTAGATTCAGTTTCCTACTCATAACTTGTATATGTAAAATTGTTAGATCCTCATCACTACACAAATTAGGGCTACCATTTTCATTAATATGAATTATTACTTTTCAAAATTATCAATCAAAAACGCATCCCTGTGACTGCTTTTACCTCAACTTTAAAGAGCTGCCTTTCTGGCTGATGTAGTTCATAGTACAAGTGTTTCGTTCAATTATGTAGATACCAGCTTTAATATATTTGTGTACATCATATTTTAATTTACTTCTTAATTTAAACTGTAGGATGTTGTTGGTTGTAAATGCGGCTTATGTGTCTGCTTTGTTCTGTGATGCCTCTTTAATTTCATGTTTAAAACGTAAACTCTGTCCACAGGCCCTGGCGGACCCAGCGCAACCGACCGGTCGCTGTGTTATCTTCAGCCCACAGGCATCGCCGTATGCAGATATGGAGGGGCATGTGGTCAGCACACTGCTCTCTTAGCCGTAGCTCCTCTGTTTGCCTCACAATGGCTGAGTGCACCCCATGTGCAAACAGCGGCAGACCGGATGTCACCCGTCCAAATGCCAACCCAGCCCAACAGTGCTTAACTTCAGCGATCTGACAGGAACCGATGTTACCACTGCAGCAAGGGCATTGGCCTTAGTTTCATGTTTACCATCACCAAACCCTCGATCGCATTACCTCTGTTTTTCTCTGTTGGGTGTGCATACGAATAGCTGTTACTGTGATGCTTCCAATACTCAGGACATCATATGTCATTTCATTTTAGTCTATTTTATCAGTTGATGGTGATGTGGATGTACATCTTAAGAAGACACAGTTTCATAGGAAGTTTTCTGTTGTTATTGATATTCCATCTTCCCTGCTTTTAGAGATTCTGTATAACAGTTTTGACGAAAAAGACTTGACCTTCGACACAAGTGAATGTTAGTGTTTTTCACATTGTAAATAGGTAGTTGCGCTGACGTTCTAATATTGGCTGTAACAACCACGACCTCCTATCCATTACTGATGAAATCAAATATCCGTATATGGTATTGGATATGTAGTAGATTTGAGAGATTGCAGGGCACTCTCACTTCGGATTTGGTGTAGGGAATACGATCTATGGCGATTTGACTTCATACATTGTGATGAAATGGTGGGCAGCAGTTTATGGTCTCGTTTGCGTGCTCTAGGGAAAGAAAGACGGTAAGCTTTACCTACATTCAAAGGAACAGGGTGCCGACTTAAATGACTGCAGTAAAAGCACGGCATTGGTGCGGTGATAAAGTGCGTTTTTTCTGGTGAACGATGAAGAGACATTTCTTGACGGCCACGTGCAGTGGTCATTAACTTTAAGTCTCTGATTAGTCAAATCGGTTTGCAGTGCAAAGACCATTCACCAAGCTTAGAATGCCGGGCTCCAGCTTGTGATTGGCTTGTGTGAAAATGGGGGAATTCAAAAAAGAGAAATGTACTTTCGGAACCGAGCTGACGAGGAAATGGGGAGAAAGGGAGATCGGCACTCTTGTCCAAGTCTCTTGTACTGGCGCTTCGCTAGTAAAGAACTGCATGTCTCTACCTAATTGGTGAGACTTGTGTGCTTTGCTAGGGCGCGACTTAGAGCCTGTGCCAGTCATGTTCTGAACTGTCAGAGGTACTGCTTATATCATCACGGTCACAACGAGTGATGCGTGGGGGTACTTATTTGCCTTGAGTCGGCTGTCTAAACATCTGACATATTCCAACACGCACAGTCGTGGCACAGAGTCAAATTGGTTTGGCAGACCAGCAAACGGGTCCACCTGCACAGTGGAATCCATCGGGGTTTCAGAGGCTCTTAGGAAAGTACCGCGTACTTGCATTTTTCGGAAACGCGCATTTAATAACAGATTGCTGCCATCCATGACTTCAGTAGCCGAGCGCATCATTGTGTGCCCCCTTGACCAGTAGGATGGTAAAATATTCGCTGCAGCGACGTAGGGCTATAATATCTATTTCTCAGCACCCTGTTCTTTCGAACCATATTTTTCCTTTTTTTTTTTAATATGTTAGAATACAGACGCTTGGTGGTGGCGTAGTTTGATGCCATAACCTGGATTCACGTGTATGAAGTGATATAGAGCGAGAAATGTTCTGGTTAGTGTCATGTGTCGATCCCCAGCAGATCACATTGTCCACCATAGATCCCATTTTAATAAGGCTTTTGTTAAGTAAATATTTTTTGTATGATGTTTCTTTAATAACTTTGTTGTCGTGTCTTGTTTAAGATCAAGAAATAGATTGTGAATTAGACTACAACTTCTCCCTGAGTTCTGATTTATAGTTACTTCGCATTTTTATGGAAGTCTAGATCAGAGACATAAGGAGTAGCTTTTTCATTTGGTGTCCACTATGTGGATCTTTTACGTCATTAACAGTAATCTTCCTACAGATTAACCAAACGTAGTAATCTCTGAACATGACTGATAAAGTTGGATGTCATTTCTTAAGATTCAATAATAAAAATTTCACATGTATTTTTTATAAATCGTCTGAAAACTACATGCTTTTCTTTCCATTGCTGTCGAAGTGGTAAACTATATAATATATAGTGCTGTAGAAAGGGTGTATTCACTGAAGAAAATTTATTTCTACTGCTTGTTAACAGTTAACTCAAAAAGAAGTTTTAAACTTTGTTCGTCTCGCTTTCACGTGGGCGATTTTTCAATCTTTGGAACTTCTCAGATATTTCATTAATTGTAGTGCTATATACGTAACACAAAGGGAACAAAACGATCAGCTGGTAAAATCAATACCCGATTTCAGCTGTGATAGAGAAATCTGTAACTGGTAACTCGACATCAATAAGTGCATAATGGCAGACAGTTTGTTTCCACTCGCTACGTAGGTTTCAGACCTTAACACGAAAGACATATGGAAGTGCTCAGACTGAATGTATCAGTCAAGGATTAGTGGCCGAGGTCAAGTGCTACTTGCTCCTTTTTTACCTGAAAATGTGAAATTCCCTTACACATCAATGTCTAAACGTTATTATTCGCAACATAACATTAAACAGTTTATACGTATTGTTTAACTGTCATGTTTACATTACCATTTCTGAAACTATAATGAAGTTTAATCACAAACGTTTTAGATAACAAGATAAACACTTTGCCTAAGTAGATAAACTGACAGAATCGATTAAACTAGTTAACCATAAACATCTATGCACAGAAATGCAATGAGTTGTATGGGCTCTGGTCTGTCCTGCTAGACTAATGTAACAACAGTGATAGCCAATAAGGCTATGTTAATAATTTATTACAAGCTCCTGATACATATGCAACAAAAAACCCACTGTAGCAAACACTATTTGTATGATTTGTTATAGTAAAAGGGTTCGAACATTATATACTGAGATTGTTGTCAATAGTAGTTGTGACGTCTGGGAAGCAGATGAACGTGAATCCAAATATCGATTTATAGTCAATAACGTCTCTGATCAGACCCTTTAATCGTTCATTTATGCCAAACACATCGCGTTTGATCATCATTTTGGTGTTTTATGATTATTTTTTCAGAGAGGTACAATCAGTTTTTTCTATCATTTTCATTGAGACAAAAGCGGTATTTTGGAAACCTTTGCCTAGTGTCAACTATTTGGTGTCTAGCTTCAGTCTCAGAGAAGGGCGAGTTTATGTGCTGCTAGTGATACTGCTTGACAAGAGAATCAGACCACTATTTTTCAGTTGCATATCCGTTTATCTTTCGCTGCTGTTGTTAATGGCTGATTAAAGCTCAAAAGGAGTTCTGTTCGTAATATGGTACAAAGGGAACGGTAAATTTATTTTTGGGAAAGCTACAGTCTTTGAATTGTAGGACTGAAAGTAAAATGGATTTGTGTGACGAGACAATGTTTGTTCTGTTGTCTTCTGTGATTGGGCACCACACAAGGAAGTGAAAGAGGGAAAAACATGTCACAATCTCTATTAGTACAGGCGCGTAATTTTCTACACCTGTGCAAGCACATTCTTGGGCAACCACAGAGGCTCTGTCCCTGAGTCTAATACACAGGCTGCACTCACCGAATAGTCAGATCATGTACTTTACCGAAGCTCTCCAGAATACCAGAGCTTCTGAAGGTTTCGCTGAGCTATAATTTTTTTTGAAAAAATGGTTTATTTGATTTATCAGCATTGATGACTTTCAAAGAAGAATAGCTACAGTTGATTCATAATGTAAATAAAAGAACCAAAGTACTCATACAGGGACCTCAAGTTTTGATTTTTATGTACGTTGTCCAAATTGATCAGCTTGTAGCATACAACTTTAACGCGGAATTTCAGCATTTGCAGGGAGAGAATCATTTACGTCATAGTCTAGGCTATCTGCTCAGTTTAACAGCCCACTGTTTTCTTATGAAAAGAGACTGTAACTTAATTTTGATGCTTGATTTTGATCCATTCATAACATTCAAAGATCGCAGTGTATTTTAAGTTCAGCAATTTATTTCTTTATCTGTTCATTTTATTTAGCGCCTAGTATAAAGGACAATCAAATGAAAATGAGACAGGTGAAAATAAAGTAACAGGACTTTTCGTTATTTCAAAAATAATCGGCGTAACTTTTATTCCACTGTGAGACAAGACGGTCAACAGTCTCATGAAAGAAAGGTTTACTGTCGCCTACGGAAACTATATTGTAATTGTACCCATGTGTTCACCTTTGCGTCCGAAGCATATCGAGGGCCATGTCTTCCTTCTTGGCTCCAAGAATTTGGAAAACGCATGGGGGGGGGGGGGGCGGTCCAGATTGTATGGAGGATGTGTAAGTGCATCCTAGCGAAACTTCTGCAGCATAGTCGAAATAACAGGCACGCTAGCTTTGGGAAAGTCATTATGATCTTTTGCTTTGGCTGCAAGAGGCCACTGATAATTGAACACGGCGCCACAATCAACAGTGAGTGGTATTTTGCATAGACTAGCGCGCCAACAAGTCCAAACGCATAGGAACATTGACAGACGTCATCATTCTGTTGCAGGATAATGCCCACCGCCATGTTGTCAAAGTTGTTTCGATCAGGCCTAAGAAGTTTCGCTGGGATGTCCTTCCACATCGTCCATTCAGTCACGGTCTCTCTCCATGGGACTGCCGTATTTTTTGAGCCAAGAAGAAAGACAATTTTGGCCGTCGAATTGCTTTACGAAAGAAGTTGCACGCCTGTGTATAAACTTGGTTTCGTAGGTAACCGCAAGCACATTTACATGAAGGCATTCACCGTTTCGTCTCGCAGTTGGACAAATGTATGAATAGTTATAGCCATTACTTTCGAAACAATAAACAGTTTACTTACTTTTTTTCATCTGCCTCTCCACATTTATTTCCGTAAAAACTATAACAGACACAGAAATCGCAATAACACGATTACATGGAAAAGTTTTTACCCATATACTCTCATTTTTTTGCTAAGTCACAACTGTTCGTTGTGGACTTTTTCCAACGACGGACAAGAGCTTGCGTAGAGCACTCTCAGAAACCTGAACTAGCTGTGGTTTGCCACTGTCTTGTTGCTTTGCCGACAGCACCTGATATGACATGTAGTCCAAATTTCATAGACTACTAAACAGATGGGAGTCTGAGGATGCTTAATCATGACTGTATACTGCTTCTGGTGGGACAGACCAGCCAAATAGGGCAATGCTTTCTATGGCCGCAAAACTGTTGCGGGACCTATTGTTGGCAGATTCGCTTGGCAAGGCACCATGGAATATATTTTGGATTCCAGCCCGTAGCAGGGACACTACTTTTCACCTCTGATGTTGATGGTGTTCAGGAAACTGCCACCTTAACCCTCGCACTGGCTGAAAAACGCCGGTTAAATTAAAGAAAACATTAAGTATCTCTGGGTCCTAACTCTCACACACTTTGTATTACGAAGATTGCGTAGTTATCTGTGGGTCCTAACTCTCACACACTTTGTATAACGAAGATTACGTAACTAATTGTTTAAGGAATTTAAGCCGATATTTAGCTGTACACACAGTTCTTTGGTTGTAATCCACGAAGCATCATGGGCGATCTACATCACGCTGTTCATTATGAGAACTGGGAACTGAACAGGGTCGACTGGGGCATGAATTGTGAACATCGTCTTCACCACTACCGAAGCTCAGAACTCATGTCACCTGTATCGCTTTCGTACACCTACAGCAATCGTCATTGGATTTAAAATGGCGAAATTTGTTCAGCATGAGGACTTAAATGATGCATCTGTTGTTCGAGAACCTCGATGTCAAATGCCATTTTTGAATGCTAACCTAATAGTGCTATCTGTCAGTGGACATGAGTGGGAAAATGAATTAATTTGTACTACGTCAACATTATCTGGCTCAGAATTCAAAGCCATTACAAGAAAAATAAGAGGTCCTAGTTCTGTAATGACCCTTCCCATCATGTAGTCTCTCTTGGAGCAACCCCCCACTATACACAAGAAACTCATTTTTGCTGCTTCTACCTGGAATTCATTCTAGCAGTTTACCACACATGCCGGGTGGTTACAACTTCACTGACGGTGTCCTGAGTGCTGCAATAAGGGCTGTGTACATCGCAGTACGGTGAAACATTGTAGGTATGCTCATTAATCAGTGCGTTAGCAGAGTGTGCTGAAAAAAAAAAAACAGTAGTTCCACGTTCTACCAACATGTCGAAAAATGACGCCGTAAGCAATCAGAATGTGAAATGTTTCCTGTTTGGACATCAGTATTCTGTCTGTCACTTGACAATGCATATTGATTTCTTTTGTGAAGTGACTGTTGATGTAAAGCGTTTAGAAGGTCAAGTTTTCCATACGAAGTGCAATGGCTATTGTGAAGGAAGATCGTGCACAGTTAGTAAAGTTGTTTTATCAGAACGAGAGCAATAGAAGCGCTGCAGTTCAGTGACATTGGCGACAGAAACAGCTTCAAAGAGGCCACATGTCAATAAAGGGGCTAAAGGATACGATCAAGAAGTTGAAAGAAAGAGGGAGAATCAGGGAGAGGAAAGCGGCCCGTTCCAATGGCAGTTGTTGATGCAGTTGCTGTAGCTGCAGCCGACGGTGCAGCACATGCGTCATATTCTGCAGTCAGTACTCGAGCTGTTTCACGGGGAATTGTCTATCTCCTGATCAACAGTTCAAGAAATTCCGAGTCGTATTTTGCAGTGGTATCCCTGCAATACTCAGATTGTGCACTAAATGAAGCCCCAAGATAGATTACGACGTGTTAATTCGCCGTTAGTTTTTTTGGAACGCATGGAAATGGATGACGTTTGGCTGGGCAGTAGTTATCGGAATGACGAGGCACGTTTTGCACTGCACGATGCTGCGAATGCACAGAACTATCGCATATGTGGCGTTCTACTCCGCCACATGTTGTGCAAGAACATCCATTGCACTCAGTTTACGTGACTCAGTGATCTGGTTTCACGGGCTCCTTCACTCTCCGTCCGTTTTTCTTCGCGATGGCTCCTCACGGGTTTCTCAGTTGTGCAGTGACATTTGCACGTTATAAGGACATTCTCGTGCAACACGTGGTTCCAGCTTTGCAAGAACGCAGCTGTGACCACACCACCATTTTCATGCAAGGTGGGGCGACACCGCATGTCGCCTGCCAGGTGAAAGATCTGCTTCGAGAAACCTTCGGTAACGAATGCATCATCTCTAGATAATTTCAAGACGTGTGGCCTTTCAGATCCCCAGGCCTAAATCTATATGACTTCTGGTGTCTGAAAGATCGTCTGTACCAGCGATGTATCCGGGCTCTTCCTCAACTGAAGGATAGCATACGACGACATATCGCCGTGATTACATCCGATATGGTGCGAGCAACTGTTGACCACGCCATGCTATGGATGCAGCGTGTTGCTGAGTTGGCAGATTGTGTTAAACATATGTTGTGACTTGACCACATCCTTACAATTGTGCCAGAACCAGAGTCCCTCCCCTTTTCCTGCACCTATACCACATCCTGACTTCTTACATCATCACATTTTCACCTTGCGGGCAGAAAGTACAATTTTTTTTCAGCATAATGCGCGAGCACACCGATTAATGAACCTACTACCTACGAAGTGGCAGCGTCCTGCGATGTATACAGCCAAAGCTGCAGCACT
The DNA here is from genome assembly GCF_023864275.1 of Schistocerca cancellata. Lineage (NCBI taxonomy): Eukaryota > Metazoa > Arthropoda > Insecta > Orthoptera > Acrididae > Schistocerca > Schistocerca cancellata. Next base: position 254,421,164 of record NC_064634.1, read on the forward strand.
CGGAACTCCGTCAGTTTAAGTATAACCACCTGGTATCTCTTTCCCGTGGAATGGAGATGGAACAGCAATTGTTTCACATAATATCGCTTCCACTGATCTGCGTTTTATGTCATACAATTTAAAGAACTTGCCTTCAAGCTGTAGTTCGCGGTTGTAAATGGCGTTACACGTTAGAGTTCTGAAATGTGTAAGCTATCTAATATCGCGTTATTGACATTGTTTTTAATCAAATGGTTTCCCTCGAAGAGTAATGTTCTTCATTTTAGCAATTTGAAACTTCTTTATTTAAATGAGTGTGTCTGTACTTAAATTGCAGACTGACTGAGAAGATGAAACTTCTACGTTATTTGACTCTGAAACTGAGTAAAACTGAACATACTGAACCTACTTTCTCTTTACTTTTTCTTATCATCTCAACACTGACCCACAGTACTCTAGCGCAACACAATCTGACTGCTCAAAAAAATTACAACCTGACTTCAAATAATTAATTTAAAAGAATGACCCTGACTAAAAAGAAATCTTAACAATAGCCTATACATTTCATTAAGCACGTATCTCACAAAATATTCATTACGCGAACTACTGCAATACAGCGAGCGTCAGCATTGCCAGCTAACTAAAAGATTTTAACTACTAAAGCCACTAACTACCAATAGGCATGTGGTTAGCAAAGGAAAGATTTTGCTGCAAACCATATAATGTATTTTTTTACCTTAATAATGTGACATCCAGTTCAAACACGAATATAAATCGACATTCACATCCAGTACAAATATATAATCATGAATAATTTTCAATTCCAAGTCGGATACTTTCAGATCGTTAGCCTTCGCTAACACTTCAGACCTCTGCCCTTCATCAATACTAACTTCTCACATTTAACATCCATCACTGCTGGCTGTTCACCTCCAACTGCCCAACAGTACTTCCCTCACTGTTGCCGACTAACTTCGAACCGCGCAACACTACTGGCGATATACTTCCAACACCGAGTTCGACCAACCACAGAGTCTCTTATACAGAAAGCGCAGTCAGAGATCCAATGCAAAGCGCTACACAGCGCTGCCAACATAGAAGTAGCCCACTTACAAATTGAGATCAATTACATGTTTTGGTGGCGTCGTTTAGCAAATAAACGAATTTTTGTGGGCGCTCCTGTGAGTTTTCTACATCTACTTTTCATGCTTGAACAATACTAACAGTTTATAGTGTGTTAAGTCCTCGTGACAGAGTGCGTCTTATCTAGCACCTTGATATATGTTATGAGTTCACTGTCCCTGTCAATGATCTTGTCTATTAATATAGAGAAGTGTTTGGATTTATCTTTATAAATTCTATGATACGGCTTGAAAAGCCCCAGTCAGAAATTATTTCATTCAACTTTTGTCTAAAAATTCTATCGAAGATTGTTGTTTATTAATGAACGAAATGTGTGTTTCCAAGTAGCCTACTCGCAACTTCTCACTTATCTGTTATATGTTCAATAAAGATTTTTTAAAAAAAAATTAGATTTTCAACTTAAGCGACTTGAATAAACAAAAACAAAAAATACATAAAGAATATCAATTAGTACTTTGGATACCACACTTTTCTCAACGTAAATTCTTTTAACGTATGTGAAATCTTCCCCACGATCAGGCAAGTATTCGTGCATTCTTGAAGAAGTGCTTTGTTTGGTTTCACAGTTTTGGCAGAGCGCAACTCTAGATAAGAGAATGCGCTTTTGTTCGTTTCGACCTACTTACGGCCAGGCTTCTGTTAACGCATGGCACTACACTTGCGCTAACCGATCTACTGGCCTTATGCAATTTCTGGTTACAATATATGGAACGTATGTGGCCTTCGGAAACACCTGTGTTAGGAAACGAACTGCTGTCTAAGATTTGCAGCTCCTGAAACTATCATACAATGGGAACAGTACTGCAGTAAAGACACAGATGCGACAATATGTTGATTCGAATTCAGTCCACCTCAGGCGACAATTAACGGACATTTACGCTGTCTGTGAGTGACGATGCTGGCTCATCCATGAGTGGGACCTTCAAAATACTCGCAGTTTAAAATAAACTGCCATTTTTCGATACGTTAAAATTGTTACTAGTCAAATTCTGTGGGGATGAAATTAAGGGAATTAAAAGAAAATTAACTACTGAAGAATTAAGAAATTAACAAATTTTAGCATATGGCCCAGCTAATGTCGTAAAGTCGATTAAAGAGGCATCAACAAGAAAGATAGTAAATTATGGTTTGGTCATTGATGGGCTAGCTTTAAGGCGGACAAAAAGCAGCTCATGCAGTTTTGTACTTTCAGAAATAGCTCTTAAACAATTAACGAGTGTTACTAATAAGAATCTGTACATTCTTAGATGAGTGTGTTACCTTCTAAAATGTTTAGAAGCAATTTTTTTTTTACACAAAAGTAATCGTCAAGTTTATGATACAGGAATCAGTTAAATCTAAAAGTATTTTGCGCATTTTCAGTCGTTGATGTCAAATAGGATAACATTTTGTGACAATTTCGCACAGTGCCAAGAGTGTTGTTTGCATAAAATAAAGCATATAAAGGACGTGAAAGAGCTCGAAATCTCTCGGAACGCCAGTGACGCATATGAAGAAGACACTGTGAATAATGAAATGGTTTAGAGAGTTTAAAAATTAAGTGATGAAGTGCGAAGTGGTCATTTGCCAAACCTGAAAACTGGGAACAGAGAGTTAATGAGAAAATGCTGGAAAAAGACTCTTTACGAAATCGTTTTTATCCAACGAGTTTCCTCAAGTTTCAGTAAGTGTTCTTTACCCATGTGGTACAGAATGCTTAACCTATCGTTCAGTCCTGCTTATGCTGAAAACCAAAAACATTGATTGAGGCGCAGAAAACTAATAGCTAGTGCTTCGAATTTACTTGTTTGGTACAATAACGAAAATGATGAATTTTTATGCTGAGATGTCGGAGGGACGAAATGTGGGTGACACATGTTGCACCAGAATAGAAACAATAATCCATGGGGTGGAGGTATTCTATATCACCAAAGTAAATGAAGTTCAAGCAAACAATTTATGCCCAAAAAATCTTGGATAGATTATGAATTTTTTGGCTTCGACTAACAAATTCAATTCTGAGACATATTAGGACATCTTAATGGAACTGTATTGAGCAGTCCGAACCCAAAGAAGTGGAAAGTTTAGGAGATGCTTTTCCTTCTTTTCTTCCTTTGCTTCATCACAGTACATACCATATAAGCTCAACGAAGGCAATATCTCATCACAGTTCTGTAGTGTAAATTTTCATATTTGTGCAAGACCTTTGTGTACTGTTTGGAATACAGAAGTAAGTGTTTTAAACTCTGATTACAAGATCGCTAGTATGCCGTGACCTAGAAGTGCCAAACCATTTTCTAGTTTTGAACATAAACATTAACTATGGAAATTTCATCAAATATGTGGTATTTAATTTCTCTAATATCAGGCCGACAATGTTTAAATTATTCATAGCTGAATGTAAAGAATATCTTTCTACGATATGCTGAATAGCTTCCTCTGGACAATCTAATACTACAATGGTCAACTGTCGTATATTAAATATGCATGCTGTTCGAAAATGCACTTCTAGGTTATATGAAAAATATACAAATGATCACTGTTCAACTAATTCTTCGTTAGAAAGTTCGTCTTGCTCTGCCTCATCTTTAATGACAGAACTAAATCGCTGATCTATATGTCCCTCAAAGAAGTCAGCGGCCGGCAGATAGCATTAAAATTTACGTTAGCTGCTTGCCAGGGAAGATCGATGTGTTTCTAAGAATGCAGATAGGTAATCCGCATTAGTACAAGGTGCGTCACGTAAGTGGTGTTAAGTTTTACATTCAGACATTTGGAGGGAAGCTTAATTAACTGATGTCAAATAAATGAAAAGATTTTTTTTCAAATGGAAATTATATTACGACTGCCAAACAAACAGAATCTGAATTGAATTAACATGAGAGATAAAATCTTCCTTGGGTATTCTCACAAGCAGTAAAACAAATTCGCTTGGAACTAAAGAACAGGGAATACAATAAATTTCCTGTCTTTCGACACTTCTCCAATATTATCTCGCAATCACGCTCCGCATCCACAGTTTGTGCTTTTTCGTTTGTTACATAACTGATAGAATAATCACAGCAGTTGGCACTCCTGATATATTCTATGACTTATCTACTAATTATACGCAAAGCTCACTGGCTCACATCAGACTCATTTCCCAGCACGCCTGCAACATAGTCGGCCACTAAACAGCAATAGATGCTACAATAAATCTTCACTCTGCATTGGAGTGTCTGCTGAGTTGAAATTTTACTGGCAGATAAAAACTGTGCACTGTGCACTGTATCTGGAGCCGAAGGTGTTACCATTGGCAAATGTTCCGGTTTCCACTTCAACACACAGTTTTAATCTCCAGGAAGTTTCGACAGTATGTGCTGTACGAAATACGAACAGAAACGAAAGAAATAACAGTAAGAAACTCAAATACTCTACTTTACGTATGAGAAGAAGGGACAGCAGAATACGACATCTGTTAAGACGTCAGGGAATAACTTCCATGGTACTAGAGGGACGGTAGAGGGCATAAACCGTAGAGGAAGACAGAGAGTGGAATACACCCAGCAAATAATTCAGGACGTAGGCTGCAATTGCTACACTGAAATGAAAAGGTTGGCACAGGAGAGAACTTCGAGGCATCAAATGAGGTCGGAAGATTGATGACTCCACAGCCGCTGCAAATTTCTTGAAGAAACTGCACTTCCTGTGTAGCACTATGTGCGCGTAAAATACGCACGTAATATCCTCCCAGAGGCATAAATGTTGTTTAGATTGACTTAGCGGTTATGAAGCTGTGTTGCTGAAAAATGTACTTAGGAAAATTACTTCCTTTAAAGAAGAAAATGTCTTGAGAGAAAGAGTAGCATACCTGGAGATATGATTCTCTTACACTTGAAAACTGCCGATATGACTTAATATTATTAGAACAGTTTTCTTCTCACTCAAGTTCCTAAGTGAAGTGCAGCTTTCAGTTACAATTTCCGTATTATCTCATGGTATGAAAACGGTACAGGGTGAAAACACTGGACTGTTTCACAAGAGCGAGAGTATAACCGTCGGCTATTGCCCAAGTTTAAATATTTCACATTTGTCCTAAACACCCTCAAGCAATTTCTGGAAATCCATAAGCAATTGCTAAATCGAACTTGCATCCAGGATTACACACATCGATGTATTATTATAGAATAACATGGTTCACAGACAGTTGTCGTTTACGTTAGATTGGTAGACTGGAGTCAATAGAGAGAAGAAGACACTATCTGCTCCTCTGAATTGTTAGCTGTATCTGCGCCAGCGTAATACAAACGCTGGAGAAATAGAGAAATCGCAGAACTGTCATTGTTTTGCTATACTGTTCAGTATGTATATGAATAAGCAGCTATTAGGACCTTGCCCAGTAAGGCGGTGAAGGTCTCCCGCATCGTTCCCCTATGTTCTGTCAAGAAGCATGGGACTTCATTTCCATATAGAATCGAATTTTTATCCTGTCGGGTCCAGTGGTTCCTCCTCTGTTAAGCGATTTCAGTTGATTTTGTATCTCTTATTCAGTTATTTTCGATATCTACCATTTTGTCGTTCCTGAGATGATTTAAAGGAGAAACTATGGTACCATCTTCCTGTGCGAAACTGTTTTGTAGGGAAATTATTCAGTAATGCAAAAGGGTAGTCCTAAACTGTTAATTCATTTCTCACTACCACCTACTGCACATCCTACACATACTATATACATGATGTAATAGTACGATGGTTATTCGGTGGGTAAGGAATGATCGGTCGCGAAATGGAAACCACAGTGAAAATTCGATGAAGTTTTACACATGTGTGTTGGGCAATGTCTCTAGTATGCCCTTCGATCGCATTACGTAATTCTTTTTACTTACGACCAGACAGGGAGCCCATAAAGATACCTAGAACAATAGTGTCTCCCACCAAGTACGAGGGCCTGGTGAGAAATTTCGGCTGAAGCTATGCAGCCAACATTACATAACTGTCGTGCGGTTTCTTCTTCAAGAAAATTCTCAGCCGCATTCTGAAAGGACAATGAAGATGCTCCTGCATCATTTTCAATTGAAAATGTTTGATTTCCCACAATACAGCCCGTAATTGTCTCCGTCTCAGTTTCATCTCTGCTCACATGAACCGCTGGCTATGAAGACAACATTTTGGCACAGACAACGAGCTGTAGGCCAGCATAGAGAATTGTTGGAAAACAATAATGGAGCTGCCTTCTATGACGAGGGTATTTGAAAGTTGGTACAACGCAGCAACAAACGTCTAAGTCGGATCGGCGACTACGGAGATAAGTAGCTGGAAGTTGTAACTAACTGTTGCAAATAAAACAGTTTTGATTTTCACTGCCGGCCGATGTGGCCGAGCGGTTCTAGCCGCTTCAGTCCGGAACCGTGCGGCTGCTACGGTCGCAGGTTCGAATCCTGCCTCGGGCGTGGATGTGTGTGATGTTCTTAGGTTAGTTAGGTTTACGTAGTCCTAAGTCTTAATCTTTTATCAATATACACCGGAAAAAAAAACATTATCTGTACGTACCAAAATTACCAGTTGTATGGATGGCCACATCTATAATTTCTATTCACGGCAAATCATCGAAATTTTTACCACATATTATGAAGGGAACCAAGAACGTTTATTTGATATAATTATCCGTTACCGATATCCAGAGGTCAAAAATTACCGTACTTGTGCGCGTAAAATACGCACGTAATATCCTCCCAGAGGCATAAATGTTGTTTAAATTGACTTAGTGAATACATGGAAAAGGTTCTGCGCCCATCGAAAGCGTTCTGAGGTCACCAACACTTTTTCACCAATAAAACTTTATGAAGCTCTGTCTCCGTAGAATGGTCACTTAACGCCTATACAATTAAGCCCAAAGTGGTACTGCAGTGGCAAAAAAATGGGCTAAAAACGGTGTTAGGCTGCCCGAAAAGAACTTAAAATGACTGCCAAAACTCACGTAAAACTGAAAGACTGCGAATTCAGTAAAATAATGCTAATAAAATACACTGTTTTAAGATACCAATCGCAAGCCGGACATTTTGGTTGAATTGAAAGCGATGAGCAAGGTATCCAGAAAAAATTTTAAGCAAAAGATTTACTGTCACCCTTATATTAGGCGTACTTGTTAGTTGTTTGTGTGTGCCATAGCATATAAATGTGTTGAAGTACATAAATAAACTGTAAAAACTTTATTTACTTACAGAATTCGTTTTATATAAACAGCACACCCTGCTGTAACAGGAAAAAGAATGGAACCAGCGAAAGAACGTTACTGTCGGAGCATAAAAAAGGTGAATAATTCCTCTTTCAAAGACTTACAGAAAAATGGGAAACCAGGCGTCAATCCTCATACCTCCTTTCTCACTAAAAATTTTGGCATGCGAACTTTTTCTGGCCGTTTGTGCTGAAAGAGAGTGGCAGAGGCAGCGACGATGGAAGGATGAGGAGACAATGCCAGTGGGAGAAAGGAGGGTGGGAAAGAGAAAGTGGTAGTGAAAGAAAAAGAGAGATGGCTGGAGACAGGACCAGTGGGAGCCTAAGAGAAAGGAGACAGCAGCAATGAAAATTATAGGTGAGTGGAGGCGATACATAGGCTTGGGGGCTGTGGACTTTAACAAGTAGGTATAAGGGAGGACTCATTTTTGACTGAAGTTTTAAACACGAGAGTACAGGTGGAAAAAAATATGTTGGACTTCCCAGAATTTTTGAGCTACTGAGGTATGATGGAGGCAGTGGCAGTGGGAAAGAAGGACAGAAGGAGGCAGAGTAAGAGAGAGAGGAGACAATAGCAATGAGATATATTGTACGTCAGTGGGAGAAAACGGAGGGAGTGGGAGAGAGACAAATATGGACTGTGACTCTTAGAGGGAGACATTGGGAACGAAGGCTTAACTACAAAGAGAGACTGGGATAAAAGGGTTTGGAATGTTCTGTGTTAAAAGAGCTCGAATATGATCACATGGCAAAATTTTATGGGGAGGGAGGCGGCATGAGGATGGGTGCAGTTGGTTCCCCACATTCCTGTTTAAGTCTTTTGAAGAGCAATATAAGGGCCTTTTTTGTGCTCTGACAGAAGCATTTGTCCACTGCTTGCTTATGTTACGTTTTTTTACCAAACCCTTCTCTGTATTATCTATGTAATCCTTCACAGTATGAACTGTATTGCTTAACATGTACTTTTTTAACAGACTTTTATAACAAATATTTTTTCGTGATCTCTTTAATCTCATTGGGAAATTTATTGCAGAGTTTCATTCCTTTGTAGAATATGGTGTCTTGAGTTTTATGTTGATTCTTTCTTGGTAGATGTAAGTTGAGTCGAGATTTTGTTCCATGGTCGTGAACAGTAACAATCAACGTTATTTTTGGTGTACACAGCTGACTGATAAATGTAGACACATGGTATAGGTAAAACACTCAGTGTTTTGAAAAGATTTTTACAATGAGCTCAACTACTATTTTTCGTTATTATTCCTATCACGCTTATTTGTAGTTTGAAAAATGTGTTCCTATTTTAGGCATTTATTCCACAGAAAAGAATTCCCTAGCTGCGAACTGGGTGTACATACTACCAGTATGTTAGTAAAAGGTACACTGATGATAAGACTCTAAGAGGATAGAGTACTGATGACATTCTCTTCATACCACTTCAACTGAGAATCAATATTAATTCCTAGAAATGTGTTTGTTATACAGACTAAAGAGGTTCCAGATACAAATAATTTTATATGATCATTTTCTCTTTTCTAACTGAAATTCATGTCATTTGTTTCTGTTTGTTCAGTGCCACTTTATTGCTTAATGACCAACTTTAAACTTTATTGAGGGCTTCAATTGCTTTCCTTTCAAGAAGATATCATGTTTCCTCAGTAACTACAGTAATGCCGTCCTCAGCAGAGAGAATATCCTTCCATATGACTTACACTATTGCAAAAGTCAATGATTAATGTTAGGAAAGAACTGTTCCTAATATACTACGTTGAGGAACGCCTATAGTAATGCATTTTGCTTCTGGTAAGTGTTTAGCTTAATGTTTACCCTTATCTGAGGGTTGGGTTATCTCTGCCCTTAGTAACCTATCTGCAAAATATGAGTGAAACTAGTCATTAGTTACACCTTCAATTCCTAATGCTTCTAAATTATTTAGTACTATCTTACACTCAATATTATCAAAAGCTTTTGAAACATCTAAATAATATGCCTATGAGAAAAACACATTCTTATCAAGACCATCAATGTGAATTCTATTACCTTCATTCTGATCTTTTGTATTTCATTTGACAGCTAGTTGGCACTGGTAATGGACATGTCAGATCAGTCTGCATTAGCAGAATTGTATAATGCCTTATCAAAATTTATGATAAGACAGGACATGTTAGAAAGTAAAGAATGAATAATCTGTCCTTTTTGTCTTGTATAATGTTTTCCCATAAGTACTATAATATATTTTAATTTCTTCAAAACATAAACTTAGAGATCAAACGTCGTTATCAAATGATATTTGAATACTTCTTGCGATCAAAGAATGGTAGATTTACAGCAGTTTATAAACTTCTTGACTCTCAGCTGTTAAGGAAGATTTACGGTGGTGGTCGGTAGCAAAAATGATTTAGCACTGTCTAAAAAGATACGATAAACTCGAGGAAACAGTTTATTTTATATAATAAGATTCAAGCACTATCAACTTAAACAAAAAAAAAAAAAATATAAAATGTAAATGTGGAACTACTGCTTCCGAAAAAATTCTGTATCTTCTACAGAGAGACAGAATTTTACAATTTGAGAGTCTACGAAATTCTTCAATCAGCACCCTACTTAATTTAGAATTCAAATAACTTGTGATGTAACAAGACAATGGCAAATTGTAAACATTAAATTAATGTCTTATTGGAAAATATTCTGTTACAGTTCACAAAATGAATGTATCAGATTTTTAACTCTTTACATAGTTTTCAATAATAATATAACTGTAACATTGGGAAAGTTCTATCTACTACACAAATAAAATAAAGCTAATGGAGTGATTAATAATCTACTCAGTTTGAAATATGTGACTTCATATGACAAAATCTGAACTTGAGGTAAGCTAACGAAAATAGAGCCAGTGCTAAATAAAGCAACAAATACGAAAGATAGTTCAGAAGAAAGAACTTTCACTTTATCTTCCACCTCCCCCCCCCCCCCCCCAGCAAAATATGGTACTCAATTCAGATGTTCATGATTCTCACAAAATTTTTGTCTATATTTCTAAACATATTTGTTTCTCCAGCTTAACCTTAAGGAAATGTAGCTGGTAAGTACTGAATTATTTGGAAAAGAAAGGAATAAACAACTGTCAATGAATCATAATTGACATTTATCATTGATCTAAGGCTATATGTGTACATTTGCAGTGCTACAGCAGTTTTGATATTTGAGATCTTTTGGTAATTGGAGTAACATCAGAAAACTGCTTTACGATTGTACTTTCTTCTAAACAATCTTTATCTGAAAGGTAGGCTCAGAAAACAATACTACAAGTAGCAAACTATGGACATCAATACCCATTGCTCTTCAGTCCACAGAGCGCTTGTTCATTTGACCCAGTAGTGCGTAGTATGAGTATGAGGCATTCACCATCTGCAAGGAATGGAGGCAAAAAATGAGAGAATTAACACAGGAAATCAGTAAACATGATAAACCGCATTTGTTATAAATCAAATGACAGATAGACAAACCAGTGACTCCTCGAAGTTAGAGAACTCAAAAAAATTACTAGTAATATACTACTACATAAACAACTTAGGAGGCAGGTTCTTTATACCAAAACAAGAAAACAGTCTAGTGATCATGGGCTCTACAACGCTTACCTTAAGAGCAATGAGCACTTGTTCAGTAGACGTATGTTTCACAGTAGCAAATATGAAAAAGTACTAATAGCTATTAAGGTATGCACTTTCTATTCCATTTCTTCTTGTTTTGGCCCATACGCAGTAATATGATCACGGAAATCAGCAAAAGAACCCAAGTAAGTATCAAGTAATGTTTACAAAATATTAAAAAGGATGTTCATTAGAGCTTGCAATGTTTGGATGATATACGATTCATCATGTTTATCAGGTCAGAAGCAAGTTTTGAGATACGTTACAGAAATGGAGCTTTCACGTTCTGAGACTGCTAGATAATAAGCAGTATTATGTACTCTCAAACACCTTGCAACAAGTAGTGGAACTAGCAAGATATATTGCGAGCTAATGGATCTGACAAACACTGCAAGTCCATTAACTATAATCTCACTGTATATTTTGCTCTTTTCAAAATATGTCCAACAACCTCTTGTTGTTGTTGTTGTTGTTGTTGTGATCTTCAGTCCTGACACTGGTTTGATGCAGCTCTCCACGCTACTCTATCCTGTGAAACCTTCTTCATCTCCCAGTACCTACTGCAGCCTACGTCCTTCTGAATCTGCTTAGTGTATTCATCTCTTGGTCTCCCTCTACGATTTTTACCCTCCACGCTGCCCTCCAATACTAAATTGGTGATCCCTTGATGCCTCAGAACATGTCCTACCAACCGACCCCTTCTTCTGGTCAAGTTGTGCCACAAACTTCTCTTCTCCCCAATCCTATTCAATACTTCCTCATTAGTTATGTGGTCTACCCATCTAATCTTCAGCATTCTTCTGTAGCACCACATTTCGAAAGCTTCTATTCTCTTCTTGTCCAAACTATTTACGGTCCATGTTTCACTTCCATACATGGCTACACTCCATACAAATACTTTCAGAAACGACTTCCTGACACTTAAATATATACTCGATGTTAACAAATTTCTCTTCTTCAGAAACGCTTTCCTTGCCATTGCCAGTCTACATTTTATATCCTCTCTACTTCGGTCATCAGCAGTTATTTTGCTCTCCCCAAATAGCAAAACTCCTTTACTACTTTAAGTGTCTCATTTCCTAATCTAATTCCCTCAGCATCACCCGATTTAATTCGACTACATTCCATTATCCTCGTTTTGCTTTTGTTGATGTTCATCTTATACCTTTCTTTCAAGACACTGTCCATTCCGTTCAACTGCTCTTCCAAGTCCTTTGCTGTCTCTGACAGAATTACAATGTCATCTGCAAACCTCGAAGTTTTTATTTCTTCTCCATGGATTTTAATACCTACTCCGAACTTTTCGTTTGTTTCCTTTACTGCTTACTCAATATACAGATTGAATAAGATCGGGGAGAGGCTACAACCCTGTTTCACTCCCTTCTCAACCACTGCTTCCCTTTCACGCCCCTCGACTCTTATAACTGCCATCTGGTTTCTGTACAAGTTGTAAATAGCCTTTCGCTCCCTGTATTTTATCCCTGCCCCCTCCAGAATTTGAAAGAGAGTATTCCAGTCAACATTGTCAAAAGCTTTCTCTAAGTCTACAAATGCTAGAAACGTAGGTTTGCCTCTCCTTAATCTTTCTTCTAAGATAAGTCGTAGGGTCAGTATTGCGTCACGTGTTCCAACATTTCTACGGAATCCAAACTGATATTCCCCGAGGTCAGTTTCTACCAGTTTTTCCATTCGTCTGTAAAGAATTCGCGTTAGTATTTTGCAGTCGTGACTTATTAAACTGATAGTTCGGTAATTTTCACATTTGTCAACACCTGCTTTCTTTGGGATTGGAAACAACCTCTTAGGAAAGTACAGTATCGATATACAGTAAGGGACGACTCCGTAATTTGCACAAATCTGACATCATTGACTGTCTTAGGGGCTGGACCATGAATCTAAATATTTTTCAGTAAACTACTCAATAATAGAGCAAATACGCAATTGCACCTTACATCCAAATATAATGTTTGGGAAGTGCATATTACGCTTCCGTAGAGCTATTACTTATGACAGTTGCCTGTCGGTTGTGGGCCGAGGAACGACTTCCTTGGGCGAGTTAGAGAACTGACTACAATATCCTTTCTTATGCAAGAGCCCTACAACCAGTCCAATTAAAAATGGCGCAAGAGGAGGGGAGACAGAGATACATAGCGCTGTGTCATGGTGTAGACCTGGCGACGCCAGTTGTGACGTACGTAACTGCATGATCAAAACTAATTTGCCCCTTCTCATGGGCCATGAGCCGCTTGAATGATCGTAGCACATGGCTATCAGAGATATCAGATTACGCCAATCAGTTATTACCGTTGTGCATCTCAAAGGGTAACTCTGGCAGACAGAGAATGAATGGATTCAGGCTCGCGTTAGAAAATGTATTGTAACAGGACACATGGAAGTTTAGTCGTTGGTGTAATGATATGACAATGGGAACAACTGAATAATATACTGCTACCAGCTGCGTGACACGGAATTGGGGGGGGGGGGCACACAAAGTGCCACTAGCGTTACTATAGCATGTCATGGTAGAAGTAAATGGTGTACATAAACATATAACCGAACGGTCTATTGCTAACAGCCATCATTATGGGGTCCCGTATCGCAGTTACAACTCGGTGGCAGGTTGGTGTAGAGATTTCAGATGAAAATGAGAGCAGTTTCAAAAGTCTTTGGTATGGCTTGGAAAACCAAGTCAGACGAGACATAATATTTAGCTTGACTGCAGCGCTGGGAGTCGACTACCAATCGAATCTATGGCTTAAGGTAAGTCTCATTTACTGTTCTGTGTTAGTTGCACATTTTTAATTAGATTACATGCTTCCATCACTGGATCAGCTTCGGATCTAAGTACTTGAGTCAGCAACCTGTCTTGTCTCAGCAGAACCACATACCAGAGTACTCTAATCAGGGCGAACACAGGGCGAGGGTAGAGTTAGCAATAGTCGGTATTTCAGTTGTAAATTGCCATAGCTGTGTAGGGGAGAACCGGAGTTCTAAGCGCCAACAGAAATCACTGAAGCTGAATTGTAGGTACCGAAAGCTGAGTAAAGACGAGGGTAAGTTCAGCCGAAATTCTTACAAAGGACTTACCTGTGGTCAGAAAGAGTAAATTAAATACATTTGGTGGTTGCATGTCTGCTGTTGTTAGAAATAGTTTAATTTATAGGGAAACAGAAGTAGATAGTAAGGGTAGAGGTTACACTATAATTGGTTCATTTTATCGACCTCCCGCTCAGACAATTGAGTTGGTGAACAGGCCAAAAACAACTTGAGTGTCGTCTGAAGTAGATGCCTCACTCATACAGTTGTAGTTCGTGGTGACTCCAATCTACCCTCGATATGTTAGTGGAAATGCATGTTCAAAGCCTGTGGTAGGTACAAAACATCATAAGAAATTGTACTAAATGCTTTCCCCGAAAATTATTTTGAGCAGTTAGTTCAGGAGCCCACTCGAAGTGTAAATGGTTGCGAAAACGTACTTGACTTCTTGGCAGCAAATAATACTGAGCAAATAGACAGCGGCATGACGGATATAGGGAACAGCGACCACAAGATCATTGCAGCCAGGCTGACTACCGCTACTTCAACTCTACCAAAAGTAAGCGCAAAGTAAATTTCTTTATAAAAACACATAAAAATTCGATTGATGTCTTCGTAAGAGATAGTCACCAACCCTTCCTAACGAAGTATGTAAGTGAGCACAAGAGGTGCCTCACAATCAGAGAATTAGTATCTAAGGCAGTTGAGAGATCTATGCCTAATAAATTAATAAAATATGGTACTGACCCCATGTTGCACAAAACAGAACGCTGGTGAAGAAACAACGAATAAAGCATGTCAAATTTAAAAGAAACATGAAATCTCCAAGATACCAGATGTTTGGCTGAAGTACGGACTTCAATGTGAGATGCTTTTAACAGCTTCCACAATGAAATTCTTCCTCAAAATCTGCCAGAAAATCCAAAGCGATACTGATCGTATGTAAAAGAGACCAGTGGCATGACACAATCAATGCCAACACTGCATGATACCAATGGTAATATTAGTTATAACAGCCCCACTTAAGTGGTATTATTAAACAGAGTTTTATCGAAATTCCTTCACCACAGAGAAGGAAGCAAATATTCTAGAATTCTAATCAAGAACAACTGTCAACATGAGTAACTTAGAAGTATGATGTTAGGTAGAGCTCCGCTAACAGCTGGTGAATTGTTGTTTATTAAAACACAACCGGTTTCGCGGTTTAAAGCCGTATCATCAGTTGCAACCTACACGGTTAAAAGCAAATTATAGTATCACAACGTTTTGTGGATACTAAAACTAATAGAGGATTGTGTAAAATATAATCACAACGTTAAAACATCATAGGAATACCCATAGCTCCTAGTCCGAATTTACTCTTCAGAGAATCTCGTCAATACTATGATGAGAAAAAGAAGACGTGCTCCATTCTTTAAAATTTACCTGCGTGAAAAAAAAAATTTTTTTTATATACAGAGGCAGTCATGTAATCCAAAGAAATTTAAATTCTCAGCATTCCGAGCCATGTTAAACCGTATGTATGAAGTACCCTTACCAATGAAGTTCAAGGGGCTGAATATGAAATACAGTATACAGCGTATCAAAACGGTTACGATCCAAAATGTGTTACCTCAGTTAAGTAGCAGTATATTGAAGGAGAAGAATCTTTCCTCTCATAGTGGATCAGAAGCAGATTTTATAACGCTTAGTCCAGGCGAGGAGACAAAGGAACCCTCTATGTTTTGCAGAATACCGTATCTGGGTGCAATATCGGAAAAAAAATTGGCAGACATGAAATCTAATACACTATTCCACTGTATTTTACAATTTGGGAACCAGGCAGAAAACTCAGTCACAAGGAAAAAGCTGTGTTAAATACAGGGTAAAAATCGAAGCACAATGTCACCACATTTTATGGATATTAAAGTTAATAAAGGAATTTC
The DNA here is from genome assembly GCF_023864275.1 of Schistocerca cancellata. Taxonomy (NCBI): domain Eukaryota; kingdom Metazoa; phylum Arthropoda; class Insecta; order Orthoptera; family Acrididae; genus Schistocerca; species Schistocerca cancellata. Next base: position 254,437,083 of record NC_064634.1, read on the forward strand.
TAAAATATACTCACAAGGTTAAAAGATAAGGCATACCGACTACCCCTAGTCAAAATTTAGTATCCAGAGAATTTTGTCAATACTATAGCAGGCGAAAGGTAAAGAAGACATACTCCATTGTTGAAAATTTGCGCGCAACTAATAAAAAAAGAAAATATTTTATGTTGAGAGGACGCTAAAAGTCTTTAAAAAGGTGCCGGATTAGTGATAAAAAATTGTCACTACGAACATTATCAGTCACGGCAGTATGCAAATTACTATGTGGAAAGTATCAGGTGGAAGTGTCTTACCGGTGTGACACCAGGGCAGCTCGGTGCACGAAAGACAACGAAAGGCTAGCTGACTGGCGGAACAGAAGCTATCCATGTGGACAGTGCGACTAGGACCGCTGGGTCGCTATCTTCATAAGCGAGAATAATATAGAATTTTATTACTTACTAACACCTAATCACACAAACAATCAAAACTAGCCAGAATGCTATGGTGCTTTAATTCCGACTAGTTATTCAACGTGAACTGTACGTTTTCGTTTTTATTTTTATTTCTAAAAATTTCTGGTTCCTGTAATACATTCAAAATATGTTTTTTTTAATTCTTAAGGGCTTTTGATGCTGTGCCCCTTCTCGCGCAAGCGCACTGTTATTGCAGATCGTTGGTTATTTAAGTTATTGCTGAAATCTTATTCGAAATAATCAACTGTTTTGTCCTATATATTTCTTAAGAAAAAAACGCACATCAAGGATGAGACAGATATAGTGGAAAAACGATTGACAAATCCTTCATTGTAGAAAGGGATTGTGCTGAAAAACAAATGTATTACTACAATAAAAATGCAGTCATTCACTGGAAGATCGAAACATCTTCACTTTGCTCTCTTACGTGGACCACTTACAGTAGCATTCTAAGAGCAAAACAATGTTAAAGCCTCTGGTAAAATTGCCAATAAGTAAATTAGATTTTTAACTAATAATTTAACAGAGCAATCACTTCCTGTACAAAGTTTCTTTTACTGGATTAGTGGCCAAAAGTCTACGTGTTTCACACAAACTAAATAGGCACAAAACGTAGCAGCTGTATTGTGAAACTGAAAAGAGTGCATTCCCTACTCAATCACTCAGTACAGGTGTCGAAACCAGTGTTACCGAGTATCGAAACGAACTATTGAGAAGGGAATTTCGGAATATTTGTGTGGGCAGCTGATAAATTTGTGTACAGATGCAGATATAATTTGGACTTTGCATGCAATTCTCAGAGTTATCCATAACTTGAAATTTGTATTACGGAAGAAGTCAGCTACTTATATGAGACTTACAGAGATTTGGCCAATAATCACAACCAAATAAAGGGAAACTGATGCCAAGAAATTGCCTTGTTGGAAAAGGCAAGTATGCATTGCAACAACAGTGCGTACGTACTGACCGAAAGAAAGGCTTCCCTGTTGATCGGGCAGACATGTCCGGCAGTGAGAATGAGTGGTTTCTGGGCGCGGTAGATGAGAATCCTGAGGGCGCGCTTGAAGCTCGTTCCCGCATCCACCCACGAGCAGCTATACGCTGCAGTCGAAACCGCCTCCGCCTGTTGACATCGGAACCACAGCACTGATACCTGTACATCCCTCTCTACTCGTGGTTCTTCTACTGCTATAGGGCAGCCTTTCCGCTTTATAGATGGTTACCAAAAAACCCAATAGACCTCGCTGACAAAATATATGGCAACAACTGCAAACTCTTCTATTACAGAAACAAGGGATTGTGAGTAGTGAGCACTTGCTGACTAGTTACATTGTTAGTAATTAATAAGTCAGGTTCATCGGAGAACAGACGGCGCCGAGTAGTGAACTTAAGTCCACTTTTGTGTAAATACGTCACAATAGTCATACTTTTATCTTTATGTATGTTTAGTTTAGAAAAGCTTACTACGTACGTCTGTGTTTTCTTGAACAATAAATTTTCTTTTGAAGATATTGCTTCGAGAAATACAGAGTTTCTTCTTTGCTCCTCTTCACTCATGTAATGTTTTGATTATGTCACACCAGCATCAGTGTGTTTCCTTTTGTTTTACTGACAAACAGTAAGTAAGTGTTGATGACCGTTTGTATGAATTCTGATTTATTTATTTATGAAATTCATCCTATTACTGAATGTATACCGAAAGGAAAAGAGGAACAACTTTTTTGCATCTTGACGTGGAGGGAAACTCCACCTGCAAACAATGGCAGTCTAATAAAACTGTAGGGGGAGACTATCAATATGATTTGATTGAACTAAGTATATCTAAAAGAGGAAGTGATAGTACGTTTTCAGGTCTCACAGTTCATAAATGTAAAGACTTTCTAAATAGCTGAGCAGAGGTTCAGTTGACAAAACTATTTATTGAATCAGCCTAGTCACACCATTGAAGCTATTTTTTTTTAACTTCGTGTCTCTTAAGCCAGTAAATGGGTTATGAGTTTTCTGCATTTTGAAATATGTGGAATTTAACAATAACGTTGAAAACAAAATATATGATCTTCAATGATTTTCATGTCTTCCGCTATATCCAATGGGTGTAATGTATTCGTGTTCAATATGAAGACCTAGAAGGAAAGTGTTCAAGTCTTTCCCTAGAGAAAAATGATTCCACTCAGATTTCTATCTGCATTAACCACTAACAGTTTTGTTGAAGTACCAGAAACGGCAGGGTAAAGAAACGATTACACACAAAATACGTGGGAAGTCTGCGAAGGAAAACAAGAAAAAACTCGAAAGTAAAAATTAATAGAATAGAGTTTAATGTGACGTATTCTCACCTGATCTTTTACTTGGTGAGCAGCCCAGCAATAAAGATAAACCTGGCCTCCCAGAATGGGAAGAAAAACGAGGCATTTAATTACTGCAGTGATGTCAGAGCTCTGTGAAAAAATAAATCATGGGAATCACACATCAAAAGAAGTTGCATAATATTGCCAACTACTGTATCTATTAGACTCAGTTGTGTATACCGTCACTAACGTGGGCAGGTAGTAAGCGTGAGTACACACGTAAAAAATGCAAAGTTATGGGAAAAATCAGCCTCGAGTTGCCAATGTTTCGCGCTGGCCTGTTGATGTAGAGATCTTCGTTATACAGGATGTCCCACTTACAGTGAATACCATTAAAATTGTATTTTCCTTCAAACATATCGGAAAGAGATTTGCCTTACATGGTAGTATGCAAAGAAGCAATAATTTCCTGTATAGTTAACAATCATAACTTTTATTCTCTACGCATAATCATAAGGAAGTGTTCTTCAAGTTTAATTAGACAGCTCTTGAAAAGGAGAAGATAATAAACTATCGCTAGTTAACGCCACATCAAAAAATAATTTTGGTATCAGCATAACAAAACACACATCAAGTACTATTACTAGTGAAAAATATTATGTCGAAATCGTCAGTCTGTAAACTGAGAGGGCTGTTAATGTCTAATACGTACATAAGAGTCTAAAAGGAGCTGTCACCAATGCTTGGGATAAAGATAACCCGCTTAGCAGCAGAACAGTTACTCCCCATCTCGCCCTCGCCTATTTATAGGCCCATTACATCTTCAAAATCTTAAAAGGATTTATGTGCCCACATTAGTCACTGAGTCACACACAGCGAAGAATATGAACTATAGTGCATGTGCTGAATTGTGTGCCAGAGAAGTTAACCAAAAATACCCACTTTACCATCAAAGTTAGTGAACAGCCATTGTCATGAAAAAGGAAGCTGCCAGGGTAGGCTGCCCACGTTATTCACAGTACTATTTCCATTTCTGAATCACATGCAAAAAATTAGGAGTGAGTGTTGGAATACTTTTTAGACTTTCACGTCTAGACAGCATTAGAATGGGAATTATATATATTTCCGTACACCATTTTAAAATGGTAGCATGTACTTTATGTGTGCTAAAATCATTTTGTGAAATTACAGTAATTATTTCGGTAAAATAAGGTTTTCTCAAATGTGAAAAAGTGTTGCAAGATCAACATGGTCAACTACGTAGAAAGAAATAATCTAGTGAGATTTGAGATTGTTGCGATCGAGAAAATCTTGTCAATAATGTGCTTAATAGTCTACGTTTTACATTATTGCTCAGTTACACACCAACAATTAGTAAGTGAAATTTAATTAAGTAGAATTATTACCAGAAACCAACTACAAATGAAAAACATTTTGAAATACAAGCTCTTGGTAACCAACACAAAGTTCCATTTTCAAGACAGGGAAAATTGTTAAGAAATTAAAGAAGCTCTGATAATTTTCGAATATCACGTGTTACATGGAAGAACTATTCCATATCAAGGCACGACTGAAAACATGTGACTTGATTGTACACCTGTTATGTGTTCAATTCTAAAAATAAACATAATTTTATTCAACATAAAACTTTGTAACAGAACATTTAGCAGTGTCCTCAAAGTAGCTATATTATACTACACAAAAATTAAATATCTAGAACTCATAACATTTACAAACGCTGCACTTAACAGAACTTCGTCCCTCACGACAAGAAAAACAGTAGAAAATGTCAGATACTCTCTACGGTGGTTTCTAGTGTACATCCCTTTATGTGATTTTAAAATCGATCACTAGATTCAAACACCGACCAGGAACCATTATGTGGACACTATCTTCAGGTATAACTGTCTACCTTCTCCACCTCTGTATGGTTGCCTAACTCATCTTCCAACCCCCTCCATGTGTTGGGCTGTAAACTCGGCCAACACGGCATGAAACGGCTCGTCCATTCAAACGACATTCTTTCATTGCTCCATAGTCCAAATTTAGTGGCGTCGACACCACGATTTCCTTTTACGGGCATTTGAATCGTTGTACAGGCCATATTCGGCCAGAAACTATCAAAGTAGGAAGTAGATTACAGCAGAGTTAGTTGCAGGCGTGGGCAAATGTTATGCTTTGCAAAACACAACGCAGCTCGGCATATTCCTAGGCAAGCTGGCAAGGCGAGCTGTAGAAATAGCTGACACAGGAGCACCTAATCGAAAGAGGATGGAAGCCTTTCAACGTCGGCACCCTTGGAAACGTTTAGTGTACGTGCCGAAAGTCATGGTGAAGCCCGAGCATTGCGAGAGAAGGGAAAGCACCTAAAGGGACGTGACAGCGATCGGATTGAAAGCTTACTTTAGCAATTAGAGATTTGTTTCTCCCGTAAATGCCATTGCCAGCAACGCATATTACGCAGTACCGAAAAGGAAATGAATCACTTATTTACCGAAAACCATACGGAGCTGTGAGTTACATGCAGCCAATTCTGGAACAATTTATCGATCAGCAGGGTAGGATTACTAAGGAGATTAATAGCCTATGGGGGGCTGGAACTGTCGTCGTGACTAAGAAATCAGTGGATGAATCACAGAAGTATAGGTTTTGTTGTGATTATTGACATCTGAATGCCGAGACTATAGCGGATGCCTACTCTTTGCCGGAAATGACAGAAATTATAGACTGTTTGGGCCAGTGCAACTGTTTTTCAACGATGGAGTCAAGGAGTGGCTACCATCAGCTAAGAAGCCTCTCCAGAAGCGCAACCAAAAACAGCATTTACTTCACCATGAGGTCATTATCAACATAAGAGTTTACTTTTAGGATTTAAGAACGCACCTACGGCATTTCAGCGATTAGAGTTCTCAGAGGATTGAAACCACTGAAATGCCTGATATATCTTGATGGGATTGTTTATGCGAATAACTTGGAACAGCGCACACAAAGATTAAGGGAAGTATTCGTGCGACTGGGGGCAGCGAATTTAACATTGAGTACAGGGAACTGGAATTTCGTATTTTAAGAGCTTTCATATCTTGGTCAAATAATTAGTAAGAGTGCGGTTACGACAGACCAGAAATTTGTTGTACTCTGTCTTCCACAAAGTAACAGTAGTAGTAGCCGTGGTCTAGACGCCGGCACTGTAACTGAGTGAATGGATCAACGATGACCTTCAACGGGTGTCATGGGACGTCCGCCCCGATCAAATACAGTTGAGCAATAACGAAAAACATGAGGTAAAAGAAAGTCGCAGCGTCTTTGATTAGTAATCAAAACTTCATCGGTCCCAACTTCGAGACGTACTACTGCCTAACTTTTTATTAGTAATCAGCACTGGCGGCCGAAGACTTTCGGCATAAGAAGTCACCCTCATTCTGCCAACGGCCTCGTCAAAGAGGGCGGAGGAGCGGACAGACGTTTAGGGCACTCTCTTGTCCTTGGGCGTGGAAACCGCCCCAAAAAACGGACCAATTAGCAATGATCAACGGCATGGGAATGCAGAAGACAATGGAAACCACTGTGTTAATGACACATAACGTGCATCCACTGGACATGTAGCCTGTGTGTCATGGTGATCTCTCCATTGGCATAAGATTCCGGAACCCCATTCGGATTTCCGGGAGGGAATTGGCAAGGCAGAAGTTAGCATGAGAAAAAGATGAAATAACCAACTAAAGGACAACGTTCTACGACTCTGAGTGTGGAATGTCACGAGGTTGAACATCATAGGGAAGCTGCAAAATCTGAAAAGGGAAATGCAAAGGCTCAGTCTAGATACAGTAGGGGTAGTGAAGAGAAATGGAAAGAAGGCAAGGATTTCTGGTCAGATGAGTATAGGGTAATATAAACAGAAGCGGTAAATGGTACAACGGGAATAGGATTCGATGTGAATAGGAAGATAGGGCAGAGAGTGTGTTACTGTGAACAGTTTAGTGACAGGGCTGTTGTGATCAGAATCGACAGCAAACCAACACCGACGATGATAGTTCTGGTATTCATGCCGACGTCGCAAGCTAAAGATGAAGAGATGGAGAAAGTATATGAGGATATTGAAAGGGAAATACAATACGCAAAGGGAGATGAGAGTCTAATAGTCATGGGGGACTGGAATGCAGTTGTACGAGAAGGAGTAGAAGAAAAGGTTACAGGAGAATGTGGGTTTGGAACAAGAAATGAGAGAGGAGCAAGACAAGCTGAGTTCTGTAATGAATTTGAGCTATAATAGCGAATAATCTGTTCAACAGTCACAAGAGCAGGATGTATGGGGAAAAGACCGGGTGATACGTGAATATTTCAGTTAGATTAATCACGTTCAGACAGAGCTTTCGAAATCAGATACGGGATTATAAGGTGTACCCAGGAGTAGATATAGACTCCGATCACAATATAGTAGCGATGAAGAGTAGGCTGAATTTTAAGAGATTAGTCAAGAAGAATCGATACGCAGAGAAGTGGGAGTGGGATACGGAAGTACTAAGGAATGATGAGATACGCTTGAAGTTCTCTAATGCTCAGAAATAAGGAATAGCTCAGACAGTATAGCTGAACAAGAATGAACACCTCTAAGAAGGGCAATCACAGAATTTGCAAAGAAAAACATAGGTACAAATAAGGTAATAGCTAAGGAAACATGGGTGAAAGAAGAAATACTTCAGTTTATAGATGAAAGAAGGAAGTACAAAAACATTCAGGGAAATTCGGGAAAAGAGAGATACTAATCACTGAGGAATGAAACAAATAGGAAGCGCAGGAAAGCTAATACGAAATGGCTGCATGAAAACTGTAAAGAAATCGAAAAAGAAATGATTGTCTGAAGAACTGACTAGGCTGATAACATTAAGAGTGCAACGGGAATTTCACTGTTAAATGCAGAGGAGAGGGAGGGTATGTGGAAAGAGTACATTGAAGCGTCTATGAGGGGGGAAGATTTGTCTGATGTGATAGAAGGTGAAACCGGAGTCGATTTAGAATGGATAGGGGATCCAGTATTAGAATGAGAAAATAAGGCAGGAGAGGTAAATAACATTCTACCAAAATTTCTAATATCATTGGGAGAAGTGGCAAAAAACGACTATTCACATTAGTGTGCAGAATGTATGAATCTGGCGATATACAGAGCTGGAAAGTGCGAGAATTATCGCACAGTCGGCTTAAAAGCTCATGCATCCAAGTTGCTGACAAGAATAATATACAGAAGGATGGAAACGAAAATCGAGGATGTGTTAGATGATCAGTTTGGCTTTAGGAAAGGTAAAGGCACTACAGGGGCAATTTGACGTTGCGTTAATAATGGAAGCAAGATTACAGAAAAATCAAGTCACGTTCATAGGGTTTGTCGACCTGGCAAAAGCGTTCGATAATGAGTAAAATGTTGTAATATTTTCGAAATTCTGAGAAAAATAGGGGTATGCTATAGGGAGACACGGGTAATGTACAATATGCAGAAGAGCCACGAGGGAATAGTAGGACAGTACGACCAAGAATGAAGTGCTCGGATCAAAAAGGATGTAAGAGAGGGGTGTAGTCTGGACAGTACGACCAAGAACGAAGTGAGCGGATGAAAATGGGTGTAAGAGAGGGGTGTAGTCTTTCGTCTCTACTGTTCGATCTGTACATCGAAGAATCAATAACGGAAGTAAAAGAAAGGTTGAGCGGTGGAATTAAAATTCAAGGCAACATTATATCAATGATACGATCAGCTGATGACATTGCTGTCCTGAGTGAAAGTGAAGAAGAATTGCGCGATCTGCTCAATGAAATAGTCTAACGAGTACAGAATATGTATTGAGAGTAAATAGAAGAAAAAATTAAGTAATGTGAAGTAGCAGAAATGAGAAAACGAGAAACTTAACATTAGGATTGATGGCCACTAAATTGTTAAAGTTGAGGAACTCTGCTATCTGGGCAGAAAAGTAAACAAAGACGCACGGAGCAAGGAGGAGTTAAAAGCAGACTAGCATTGGCGGAAAGGGCATTCCTGGCCAAGAGAAGTGTATTAGTATCAAACATAGACATTAATTTGATGAAGAAGTTTCTGAGAATGTGCATTTGAGCACATCATTGTATGATAGTGAAACTTAGACTGTGGGAAACCCGGAACAGTAGAGATTCGAAGCATCTGAGATGTGGTGCTACAGATGAATGTTGAAACTTAGGTGGCCTGATAAGGTAAGGAATGGGGATAAAGTAAAGAATGGCAACTGCAGCATTGGAGACATCAGCTGTGCGTCGGCCGCTGCTGTCTTGTGGTGTTGTACTACCGCTTGGTCCATCGCGCTGTATCGGCATTGCAAGACGTCACATAAACACACGCACAGACACACACACGCACACGAACAAACACACACACACACGTTGGAGGTAACTGAAAGCCTCAGCCACACTGTCGCTGCTTGTAATGAATCATGGTGGAGGGCCGTCATAAAGAAACTTGGAAAGCATAAAACTAATACTGACTCCATTCCTATCGCAGCATAGGTTTTTGAAATACACCTCACCCTGCAGTATTCATCCTGCAGTACCCTGCTTCTCTAACTCACCTTATAGTGTTAGGTTACTGGTAGGGTTCGTGGGTGCATATTCTGTTCTGCAGTGACTTTTGCGTCGAAGTCTTATTTTTCGTCACAATCGCCTTCATTAACAGCCCATATCTATCATTCAACACACTTTTGTCCTTTACAAATATCGAAACACAGGTCAAGGGCTAATAAACCTTTATTTGCAACTGGTTGTCTGATTCTTCAACCTCTTCAGATTTACACAGTTGCCATGTTTAAGACGTTTGCCCATGTTGTGATTTAAAGGATGATGTTTCTCCAGTTTTCCCGAATGCGGTATAAGTCTTTGATTACCCAGGTTCGAATTCACTTAGCACAGACAGTATGCACTTACACCTACATAGAACATTGTTCTGAACACGACTGGCACTTACAACGTATTGAAGACTTTGGGCAGGTACAGCTGATGCTCAAATACAACAGCGAAACCCTCAGGCTTAGCTATCAACTGCATTTGTTCTCAAGTGTGCATTGTTTTTACTCACGGTGTTTACGTAATTTTGTCCAACACCTATGCAGTGCAGCTTTAAAATTCTTGAAGCAGAGCTTGGTATCTGAGGCAATGGACACTCCTACGGAACTTAGGCACAAGCTTTTCACATGACACTGCCACCGTGTCTATGGTGAACGATTAGTACCTCGATTCGGGGAAAAGCGACACTGGTGTAGTCAACTGCCGTGAGAAATAGGGTGCTCGTGACAAGGGGTAACCGACGGTTACTATGGGTTATGATAGTGGTTAGATGAGCCACAGTGCACAAATTGTTCCGCAGTCCAGCAACCAAACAGGACATAACAGTCCAATGATACATCATCCTTATAGGGGACCAACGTACTGTTCCACATGTGAGCGAGTGAGGAGTCGTAGTCTTGAGACAACGGACTAGTACTCGAGAGGAGGGCGGTTCTCATCCTCCTCTAGCAATCCTGGTTTAGGTTTCCCCTATTTCCGTAAATCACTTATTAGTGGTTCCTTTGCAAGCGGAGAGCCGCTTTTCTTCCCCAACCTTCCGAATCGGAACTTGTTTTCCGTGTGTAGCAACCTTGTCGAACCCCAATCTTCCTTCCTTCCTTCTCCGCATGTGTGCATCCACGTGCCACACCTTAAGTGGCACAAAGATTGGGTTGAGGAAACAAATATCGCCACTGTAAGCACGAAGCATGGGAAAACAGTAGTCCCAACTGATGGCTCACAGTACACTCTGGTACACATTTATGGCGGCATGTGAGTACGTCGAAAGCCACGTAAGGTGATTCACCTTACCTGCTGAATAGTGATGGACATGATCTCATATGGTTCTTGGTATGTCTGCCTTCGTCTCAACCAAGTGAACGGTACTGGCCCTTATTGTACGAATATGACGATCTATCTGTTCACCTATAACAATTTGCAGTCAACGTGTACCTACTGCGGCTATGCATCATCTCATCACTCTTGAATCACACCACAACAATTTGAAGAAAATTCCACACATTTACAAGTGTCTGTTTGGTCCTCCAGGCTACTTGACCTCAGTCACGCTAAGCATATCCGAGACTCCCTGAGCGAAATGAGATTTTTCTTACCCAGCTCCGACGTATTTTATCCGATGTTTTTATTTCATACCCCTCGCCCACACGTCCGGTATGTAGTGTATATAATTTTTAGTGTACACAGAAGCTTTGATAGACGCAAATGATCAGTATTCCGCACACTATTTTCATGTTGTCTCTTTGGAGTATAAGCAAGCCTTTGACAACCGTAGTTCTGTGTTGCTTTTGTTTTGCATGTTGAAATTCCGGTTGTTAAGGGTTTATTTATCGACTGTCATTTTTTATTTGTAGTTAACTGTTCCTATTTGAGTCATATTGTCATTTTGTAATCTGGAGATAGTGAGTGGGGTTGCGGACGCTAGAAAATGGATTACGAAGTGGAGAAATCGGAACATGTCCGACATATTCTTCAAAAAAAAAATGGTTCAAATGGCTCTGAGCACTTCGGGACTCAACTGCTGTGGTCATAAGTCCCCTAGAACTTAGAACTACTTAAACCTAACTAAACTAAGGACATCAAACACATCCAAGCCCGAGGCAGGATTCGAACCTGCGACCGTAGCGGTCGTGCGGTTCCATACTGTAGCGCCTTTAACCGCTCGGCCACTCCGGCTGGCGAGACATATTCTTCTGCTTGACTTCAGTAGAAGGTGACAGCAACGGGTGTAGCCAGGAACATTGGCGTCGAGTATGGAGATAGCGCCATTGGACAGAGGGCGGCAAGAATATGGTTCTCTCGTCATAAGTAGGATCGTTTTGACGTTAGTAACTTTCCACGTTCAGGAAGACCTTCGGGGCTCGGTTAAGGTCGTTGAAACGCATTAATCACCAATGATCCACCTCAGTGTACTCGAGAACTGGCAAATGTAATGAACTGTTCTCATTCCATCATAGTGCGACATTTGCAATGGGGTAGGTTAAAAAAAAAAACGAGTGCATTGGTGCCGCAAGTTACAAAAAATCAACAGGCAGCCACATGTGCATCTCTTCTCGCACGTCATCAATTGTCTCGTGAGCAACATTGACCATCCCTGTCCTGTATCGTTAGTGACGACGAGAAATGATGTCTTTATGTTAACATAAGGAAAAGAAAGGAATGTTTGAACCAGAACAAAGCAGCAACTTCCCGTACAAAGACCTACGCCCATCCACAAAAGGTAATGGCATGTGGTGGAATGGCGATGGTGTGGTGTGCTAAGATTGCTTCCCCGAAGTGTAACCATTACTGCTGAAAGTTATTTTAATCAACTTCAGGCACAGTCTAAGAACAGCGACCTGTAAGACTGCGTGAAGTGATGCTATTCCACGATAACGCCCGCCCACATTCTGTCAGACTGACAAAAAGCACAGTACAAGAGTTGAGTTGCGAAGACATTCCGAACCTGATGTTGCCCCGTCTGATTTTCACCGTTTCCTCTCTCTATCGAACAACCATCAAGGAACTTCCTTTCCGGATGAAAATGCGCTCCGAACATGGCTCAACGAGTTCTTCGCCTCATACCACCTGATTTCTACAGTCGCTGAATCTGAAGGTACCCCAGAGTTGGCAAACTGTTGTAAATAATGAAGGAAAATATCTTACAAATGAATAAAGTCTACTTTATGTGTACCTGTTGTGTTTATTATACTCAACGAAAAAAAAAACGCAGCAAACTTATGCACCAACCAAATACAGATTAATGTCGCCGTTATTAGGTGGTCATGAAGTCTTATTGAAACGGTACAGCAGTGTCCGCTCTATAAGCAGCAGGTTTCGCTGCTCGCTCGCACCGGGAAATAGAAGCAGAGGCGGCTCCGCAGCCAATTTTATTACATGACGCGGCCGGCCGCGGGTGCAACAGAACCCATGTGGACGGGTGGAAAGAAATGTGTCAGGCTTCATAATACGTATTTATATGTGTCGTGTATTATGCATTTCTTGTACGTGGATGTGAATTTGCACATGAACTTTCCTAATCCTCCTCACACCTTTCCGTAAAGCGTGGCCAAATCTCTGATGGGAAGTAGTTCTGTAGTATAGTAGTGCCAACCTTACTCCTGGCTAGGGGATGAGAGAGACAGCACAGGCAGGTAAAAGTCAAAGACTTTCCAGTGTCATAAGATTTGTGGTGGAGAGGTTGGTCACGGCCAAGTGGTTCGACCACCCCCTCCACCGGGGCCCAGGTGTTACAGAAGACGGGTAACTGAGCAGACGTGCCCTCAGCGCGTCTGTCTCAATGTTCACGCATGGAAGAGAGGTATTTGAATATTTGTACTAAATCTTTTATTTCCAACTGCGGATTGTGTAAGGTAATGAATGTGCCCGTTTAATCCCGGAAATTTGACCCCCTGTGTTAAAGTATCTGGTCCCCAGTTTGCCCATTATCCTCCTCACATAGTGAATGTCCTATGTAAAATATTGGGAGACTTTGGTGGTATACATTTGGCCAACGCAATTCCGTCTTACCCGTAGAAATGTGCGTGCAGCTTAGTATACAATACACCCGAGCTATTGTAAAATTGTAATATCTGTAAACTGAAACAATTGCTGCTATCGCTGTAAAGTCGAGTGATAATGTTTAAAATAAATAGGTAATCAACTATCATCAATCTTTAACATACCTTAAAAATCACAAAGAAGTCAAGTTAAAGGAATTTATTTAAAATAAAAGCTATAGAATGCAGGGACCCACACATCAGCGTGTGAGCCCTCCAGCCCCTTGCCTAGTATCGTACAGAAAGGACACGCTCTCTAGGTAGCGCTCTCAAGCTCCTCTCCCCAGTTATCCGTTGCGCAATTTTGATTCAGGGCTTGACCGCATCAACTTTCATCTGGCGTCCCTAGGCAAGGAGGCAAGACGGTAAACTTTCAATGTATCATTTGACGGTTACAATGTTTGTATACAATGTCCGTATTCTCATAACACAATGTCCTGAAAGAACAGATATTGTCACTGATGGTTACAGTTGTGGTACACGTTACGAAATAGATTCACATTCCGTGACTACGCATTATCCTTAGTTGTTTGCGATACGCAAAAGTCTGTGTCGGACAAAGATTTCTCGTTTATCACTACCGGTCGTCTGAACCACTCCAGGAACGATTCAAACTTCCATGTCTCAATTTTATTTTTGTTTTTCAAGAAACAGTAGTCATAAGTTGAGTTTAAGAGATGTGATGTCAGCATACCACCTACACTGTGCTTACAATTCATTGCCCTTCAGCCAAACGATTTTAAAAATTTCAAACATAGTAAAATATGCAACTTTGAACACTTTAAAGAAAGGCATCAGGTCGACAAAAATTTCATTCAAAGTAACCGTTATAATATTAAACAGTTTAAGGTTATATAGCTCTCTTTTGTCATTTTCATTAATGCACTGCTCCAAAATCAAAGCAACAAACTGCTATTTCCCCGTCCTGTGTCTAATTCACGACATAATCATATAAACTGTCAACAGATGTCCGTACGATCGTGTTCTGCACGGAAGATGGCATTCGGTCAACGGAAAACCACGCCAACGATAACGTCAGAGCACCTTTCAAACGAACTAGTGTTTGCAGGGTCGTCCGACATCCAAAATCGCTGTGTACACAGTCACAAACGGTGCAATATGGCACAGAGAAGAAGCCTACCAGACTCTCTGCGGTGGAGGGCTATAAGAAGAACGGGAGCAACACAGTCGCAAACTCATGTGGCCCGACGGCTTTGCGTGAATCGTTTTGCTATTTCTCGGGTGAGGAGACATTTTATGGACACCGAAACTATATCCCGAAGACCAGGGCAGGGCCGAACACGTGAGACATCAAAAAGAGAGAACCATTGTTTGGCTGCAAGGGCACGACGGTACCGCCTTTGCATTATGCAGTAAGTGGCGTCTGACCTCGCAGCATTCACTGGACTTGTTGTGTCGAGGCAAACGGTGTAGAGAAGGCTTCAACAGAGTTGCCTTTATTGTCGGAGACCTGCTATGTGTGCGCCTCTGACACGTCTTTACAGAAGGGAACGTCTAGAGTGCAGTAGTCAACAGGCCTCCTGGGCAGTCGAACAGTGGGCCAACATTCTTTTCACAAAAGAGTCCGATTTGGTCTCGAGAATGTTTCTCGACGGATTCGCATCTGAGGGAACGTAGAACACAATTTCGAGACCCGAACATTCTGGAAAGAGACCGATATCGAAGAAGATCACTAATGGTGTGGACAGGGATTATATGACCACTCGAACACCCCATCATGAAATTTTACGGGTGAATAGCAAGGTTTAACTGCTGTCAAGTATCGTGACGAGGTCTTAGGACACCATGTACCGTTGCTTCGAAGTGCTGTGCGCTCACACTTCGTACTGATGGACGACAGTTCTCGACCTCATAGAGCACAAGTGGTCGATGTTTTCTTGGAAAAAGGAAAATACTGCAAGCAAAACGTGACCTGCTAGCTCTCCCGATTTTGATCCCATGGAGCATTAGGCAGATGGGTTGCATCACGTCAGCATCCACCAACCACTCTCCACGACTTGTGAGCAGCTCCGCAGAAAGAGTTTGCATTTTTGCCTCAACGTGATACTGATGATGTAATTCAGAGCATGCTAAGTCGTTGTCAGGCCTGAATTGGTGCCAGACGTGGTCACATTAACCAGACGTCGGAATGTGCGAGCAAATCATGTAAGTCGGAAAAAACGAAGCACATTCTCGTCTACTGTTATGCATGTTGCAGTTAATTACCTTCTGTGTTCTTCACATTGTTTCTACTTTGCTATCACCAGTTTGTACTGTTTTGTGGCAATATAGAGGCAAGTTAATAAAATTTCCGATCGTTGCTTCAATTTTTGACAACAGTATCCTTTTATCATCTTTTATGTATTTTACTAAACGTCACATATCAATGCATCGTTTTTGCTCCGTTACATAGGGCTATTTTTTACTTTTTTTTGTCTGCTGACATTGATATTTCGATTTTTCCTTTGACTGCTAAAGATTATACAGGTTACTGTGACAGAGATTTTATCGATATGTCATCTCATTTTGTCTACTAAAGTTTTGTTGTATTTTATAGCCATGCATACTAAGTTTTACGTCTGTTACTGTGTGACCAATATTCTTGAGAACTATCTTCATTCTTCATATCTCTATGGGGCCCAAAAACTGTTACACGGTCGTCACTGAAAAATTCGATGTAACATTTCTGTCGCTGCAGCTCCATTTTATGTTGCCTTGTCGGCGATTTATCGTACTTTGTACATCGTCATGATCACTAGCGGCGTCTACCCACCAAATTAATGGATCGTCGTGTCTACAGCAACGACCGGTGGCTCTTACATCTCTGGTTCTACATCTACATCTACATACATACTCCGCAATCCACCATACGGTGCATGGCGGAGGGTACCTCGCACCATAACTAGCATCTTCTCTCCCTGTTCCACTCCCAAACAGAACGAGGGAGAAATGACTGCCTATATGCCTCTGTACGAGCCCTAATCTCTCTTATCTTATCTTTGTGGTCTTTCCGCGAAATATAAGTTGGTGGCAGTAAAATTGTACTGCAGTCACCCTCAAAAGCTGGTTCTCTAAATTTCCTCAGTAGCGACTCACGAAAAGACGCCTCCTTTCCTCCAGAGACTCCCACCCGAGTTCCTGAAGCATTTCCGTAACACTCGCGTGATGATCAAACCTACCAGTAACAAATCTAGCAGCCCGCCTCTGAATTGCTTCTATGTCCTCCCTCAATCCGACCTGATAGGGAGGGATCCCAAACGCTCGAGCAGGACTCAAGAATAGGTCGTATTAGTGTTTTATAAGCGGTCTCCTTTACAGATGGACCACATCTTCCCAAAATTCTACCAATGAACCGAAGACGACTACCGCCTTCCCCACAACTGCCAATACATGCTTGTCCCACTTCATATCGCTCTGCAATGTTACGCCTAAATATTTAATCGACGTGACAGTGTCAAGCGCTACACTACTGATGGAGTATTCAAACATTACGGGATTCTTTTTCCTATTCATCTGCATTAATTTACATTGATCTATATTTAGAGTTAGCTGCCATTCTTTACACCAATCACAAATCCTGTCTAAGTCATCTTGTATCCTCCTACAGTCACTCAACGACGACACCTTCCCGTACACCACAGCATCATCAGCAAATAGCCGCACATTGCTATCCACCCTATCCAAAAGCTCATTTAGGTAGATAGAAAACAACAGCGGACCTACCACACTTCCCTGGGGCACTCCAAATGATACACTCACCTCCGATGAACACTCACCATCGAGGACAACGTACTGGGTTCTATTACTTAAGAAGTCTACCATGTGTTTGCTTCAGACGGTTTGCATCGATCCTCTGCTCTCTGTTTCTGTGGCAGCCAACGATATCCCCCAAGTTTATCTTTGCTGCCGTTGTACTCGACGGGGCCGGCCGCTGTGATCGTGCGGTTCTAGGCACTTCAGTGCGGAACCACGCGGCTGCTACGGTCGCAGGTTCGAATCCTGCCTCTGTCACGAATGTGTGTTATGTTCTTAGGTTTGTTAGGTTTAAGTAGTTCTAATTTCTAGGGGACTGATGACCTCAGATGTTAAGTCTCATAGTGCTTAGAGCCATTTGAACCATTTTGTAATCATCTCTGCTGTTGTCCAACTTTCTTATAACGACAATTTCCACACCACTCTGTAGCCCGCATCTTGTTATAGTTGTGTACAAAGTCCTACACAGCATATTAACTGGTATCAAAATTAAAGCAACAAAGTGCTATTTCTCCGTCCTGTGTCTAATTAACAATATAATCATAAAAACTGTCAAGAGATGTCGTTAGGATCGTGTTCTGCACGGAAGATGGCATTCCGATCAGCGGACAACCACACCAGCAATAACGGCAGGACACCTATCAAGTGGGCTACTGTTTGCCGGGTAGACCCACACCCACAATCGCTGTGTACACAATCACAGAAGGTGCAGGATGACACAGAGAAAACAACTACAGGCTCTCTGCTGTGGAGGGCGATAGGAAGAATGGAAGCAGAAGAGTCGCAAACTGATGTGGCTCGATGGGTTAATGTAAATCGTTCTCTTGTTTCTTGGATGAGGCGACAGTTTATAGAGACCGAAACGGTATCCCGGAAACCAGGAGAGGCCAATCATGTGTGACATCAGAAAGAGTGTACCGTTATTTGGCTGTAAGGGCACGACGGTACCGCCTTAGTACTGCACTGCAACTGGCATCTGACGTCACAGCATCCCCCGGATGTGTTGTATCGAGACAAACGCTGTACAGAAGGCTTCAGCAGAGTGACATTTATTGTTGTAGACATGCTTTCTTCTTACCTATGACGTGTCTTCGAAGAAGGGAATTTTAGTATGCAGTAGTCAACATGCCAGCTGAACGGTCGAATGGTTGGTCAACGTTTTTTACACAGATGAGTACCGATTTCGCCCGGAGAGTGATTCGCGACGGATTCGCGTCTGGGGTACCCGTGGAACACGATTTCGGGACCCAGACATTATGGCAAGACATCGATATCGAGGATGGTGTGGGCGGCGATTACGCTGGCTACTCAAACACCTCTTCACGAAATTGTGCGGGTGAATCAGTAAGATTTAACTGCTGTCAGGTACCGTGAGGAGATCTTGGGTTCTCATGCGCAGTTCTTGCGAGGTGCTGAGGGCCCAGACTTCGCATTGGTGAACGATAATGATTGACTCCATAGAGCATGGGTGGTTGATGTTTGTTTGGAAACGGAAGACATTGCACGTATGGCGTGGCCTGGTCACTTTCGCGATTTGAATCCTGTAGAGCATGCCTGAGATGCATTAGGGAGACGGGTTGCATTATGCCAGCATTCACCAACCACCCTCCAAGACTGGTGAGCCACCGTGCAGGAAGAATGGGTATTATTGCCTCAGCATGGCGCTGATGACATCATTCACAGCATGTCCCGTTGATGTCAGGCTTGTACGGTGTCAGAGTTGGTCACACCCCATTCTGAGCATATTAAGCAGTTGTCAGACTATGTGTGCAAATTCTTTAAGTTGGAAAAAAGACGAAGAACATTTTTGTCCATCGTTATGCATGTTGCAGTTGATTATGTTCTGTATTCTTTACATTGTTTCCACTTTACTATCACTTGTTTGTACTGTTTTGTGGCAAAATAAATGCAGCCTTGAAAAATTTAAGTTTCTGCCTTAATTTTGGTCAACAGTGTATTAGTAAGGTCCCAGCGCCATAGTAAGTCCTATGGAGTAGATAATCTACAAAAATACGTATTTCCTAGATGTAGTACGATGTGGTGAAGAATGTTCCTGTAAAATCTATGAAGAAGGGTAAAAAACAATGAAGAGGAATTTTACATAATGTCACAGTGAATAAAAATGAGATGTAACAGGCACACATCGAACGTCGTCATGTAGCGGTGAACACGTCCTATCACATGCTGTACAGCTTACGGTCCACCAGCTAAAATATTTTGACCACCATAACGACACTGCATCAAGGAAAATGGGAAGCCGTGCATGGGTTCCCGTTAAAACCTAGGAAACAACATGATACTACAGGTAGCGTAGTCCATGACCTAAATGTTTAACTAGCAACGCAAATAACTTGCACATGGGATGAAAATTAGATGGACGAAATAGGATAACACTATCGTGTAGTGCAGGAACGTCAATAAGTAAACTAAATCGTACTGACAAACAAGATGATATGCTGCAAATACAAGAGGGACGTTAAAAGTGATAACAATGGAAGAATCTTACCAAAAACAGCGTTAGGCAGCGTTGTAGGAAGTGCATACCAGAATGTCCAAGCTTCACAGAAAAACACATGGAACCAGCCAGCAAGCAGCGAGGGGATGCGTGATTGAACGTGCGTACGGACACGGAACCGGATATATTATGGAACGTATGTATCAAACACTCGCGGGATAGACGAGAATGATAGGTTGATCCCTTGCAATTAATATACAATAAAAATGTTAATATATGCTTAAATGAAACTAGGGTGACATATGTCAGTAAATAAAAGCGCCAAGAAACGAAGAAACAGAAAAATTGTACAGCTTTGGCTTATAGGTAAAATTGGAAATGAAAAATTAAAAGTTACAATAGCCGGTTAAACAAGAAAATCATTGACATAATGATTATGTGAGGACGTGCAGGTAACCTATTCAGCTACGAATAGCACATACGCTGGTGCTATTTTAAAAAGTCTCGTACAGGAAAGGTATCAGCTGGGGGAAATAGCAGAAACACAGTATCGCCAATAATAATAGCGCCAAAGAATAAAATAAATTATAGCTTAAGCGGTTTTACATTTCAAAATGATTTATCGCGTGTTTGGTTGTCCAGACAGCAAAGTTAAGTGGATCATTGCTGCTGTTGATGTTGACCATCCCGCAAGCCCACGACAAAAAAGGCATTTTTATTTGTTCAAGCTGATTGGGGGTCGAAGGCCAATGAGCAGATACTTGTAAAAAGGTAAAAGATCGGTGTAATAGGTGTTTTATAGCCCACTTCTTTCGTGGATGACGAAATACTCGCTACTAAATATCTCTACATCAGTTGCTCATGAGCGTAGATATGGATTTAACTGAAGATCGTAAAAGTACTTACGTATGTTGTCTGGAACAACACCACACAGCCGACGAGGACGTTGAAGGCAAACAGTGTCATAGCTATTGGGCTCATAGTGTCATTGAGCAGCCTGGCGAACCTGTAACACGAGAAGGATTTCAGACATAGCCCTTCGTGTGAAAAACTATTGAACTCAAGAGAGCCTCTCAGTCTAGCCAAAATCGTAAACTGCACAAAATGCACAATTTTAATAAGTTTGAAAAGTTGTGTCAACTGTTATAGAATGGAAATACAAGTTTCAAACTAACTTGCATACACATTTTACATAAGAAACGACTTTGTTCCTAAAACGGGAACTGTCAGACTTGTTATGTCGAAGCCTGTCGTAGTTTTTTCCACTTGAAATAAACAAGCCAAAATTAAACTGCCGATACGCACTGAAAAGTTACCTGAAAAAAAGAGAAAATCTCGAAAACCGATATTTCTTACGCCTATTGCTAGCTGCTGTCGCGGCACTTCCCGTGTATGATCGGAAAAACGGGTTCGTCCTATCGTCGGAACTGTGCAAGGGGATCTCGATTCAAAGCTTTGTTAAAAATGGGAGCAAATATTCGGTTTTCTGTAGTACTTTGTTTAATTTTTGGTGAATGTTTTGAACCATCTCGTTCTAATCATACTATGAACTGAAATCATATTATGTAAGGATAATCTCGCTATGAATGTTCCGTCGTTTGCTATGGAGGTATAAAATAGGAGCCAGCTGACGCCATCAGAAGAAAATCTCATGCGCGAAATAATGGTTTAACTTTTGGATGAACACTTAGTGTAAACATATGGGTAGGAACGACAGAAACCCTCAGTGTTCTGCGTTACACCTATTTAGTTGCAGTTGCAATCACAATTCAAAAGCAAGAATACGGAGTGAATTATACTTTGGTTGATTACGCACCGGTTAAACTGTCACGGAGTTCGGGAGCGATAATTTCAGTGAGAATGGACAAGTATTATAGTTTTATCATGTGGACGAAGCATTGATCCTGACAGGAAAGGTTCCAAGTACTACAGCATCTGAACGCTAAGAAGAAAAAACAAAAATCAGTTAGAAAACCCATTTTAAGTAAGAAACTTGTAAGTCCTTTACTTAGGGAGCAGGCCGACGTCCCAGCTGGTTCACGTGACTTATTCGCCAAGCAACTATACACATTATTTATAATAGTAAGTGTAACCATTCCTTTGTGGAAAATAAATATTATTTATCTTAAAACTTTCTTGAAAAAGGATTCTAGTAAAAGAGTGCCTGGTGGATCTACCATTCGTTAAACCTGTGTGCCGAGAAAACATTCGGATTTCAGTAGACGACACCACAGAAGCTGCAGGCCAATGTGTACGTAGTGCAGCAGTCAGTGCTGTGAAATCCCGAAGGAAAACTTACCTGTTAAATATTCAAATTTTAGAAGGAATAAACGTTTAAACTATTATACAATTGCAGTTTTTAACGATTCCTTACCATTTGTGTCAGAATGCTCTGAAATGTGACAGCTTGCTGTTATTTCTTATACACGCTTATCTGTACATTGTAAAAGCAGAAAATGCAGTAAAAGTACTTAGTGTAAGTTAGATTAAGTAGTGTGTAAGCCTAGGGACCGATGACCACAGCAGTTTGCTCCCATAGGAACTTACCACAAATTTCCAAAAATTTCAAATAGATACTGTCTTTTGGTATTTCTACTTTCTCACAGACAAATGCATCATCTGCGAACAATCTTAAAGCGTTACCCAGGCTTTCAACTGAATCACTTATACATACTGTAAACAGTAACGATACTATCACAATTCCTTGGCGCTCTCTGGAAATTACTTTTACATCTCTCGATTTTCATTTTGTTAAGATTGACTTGTTGAATTCTATCTTCAAGAAAGTCCAGCATCCAATCGCAAATCTTAAACGATACTCAGTAAGCTCGTATGTTTTTTTCTTTTTTCTAAACGGCATTGTGGGATGGTGTCAAACGCCTTCCTGAGGTCAAGGAACATCGCATCAATCTGAGCGCCGTCGTCTACAGCGCTATCGATCTCATGGAGGAACAGAGCGGCCTTCGTTTGCGGTATCTATGTAGATTTTTGTACAGGAGAGTTCCGTTCCTCAAAAATGTCATAATTCTTCAGCATAAAAGCTCTTTCACAAATCTACAACAGATTGACGCCAACGATATATACCTATAATTATGTGCAACTGTCCTGCGAACCTCCTTCAAAACGGAAATGACTTGCGCTTTTTCAGTCACTAGGTACCTTTCGATGCGCCAGCGAAATTGCTGTAAGGGGAGCAAGTTCTTTCGGATAATCTTTAGAGAGTCTTGCAGATGTTATTATAATGAAATGAATACCTATAGATGAATACAGGCGTTGATACAAGCCAACGGGGACAGTTGAAAATGTGTGCCCCGACCGGGACTCGAACCCGGGATCACCTGCTTCCACGGTAGACGGTCTATCCATCTGTTTTTTGTTGATTTTTTTTGCATTTTTTGTTCGTTGTGTTTGGTCGTTGCGGATGTCACATGACATCCGTTCAAGTTCATTTGTTGATACTTCCACTCAGTTTTTTATTACAGAGGCCAACCAGCTCTCTGACCGAACATACTGAGCTACCGTGAGGGCTCCATCTGAGCCACCGAGGACACAGAGGCTATGTGTGACTGCAGGGACTTATCTCTGGCACGCCTCCCATGGAACCCACATTCCCAACTTATTGTCCCGCACTATATTCCTAGTGCCCCTGCCCATTATTCCCATTGCTCGAGGCTTGTTGCCGATTCCCGTAAGAGTTCGGGCACTGTTTGTGCATCCGCACAGAAGAAGATGGTCAACTGGCCGTTGAGCCTTATATATAATGGTATCTGCCCTTTAGGACATGTCCTTAGAATACCCATACTCATAGTTGCTATCACACCCTTATCATCGCTGACCTTCCTTTACATTAAATGGTTGGATAAATTCAGGTCTATTGGTAGCTAGGAGATCTAAGACGTTTCTTTTCGCAGTCGGTTCTCTAATTACCTTCACGAAGTCATTTTCGGACAAGAAATTCAGAATAATGTCACACGATTAACTGTCTCCGTCACCAGGTTTGATACCATGACTCCCCTAATCTATACCTGGCAATTTGAAGTCACCTTCTGTTGCAACGGCATGATCAGGAAAGTTATTAACAATATTCTTGAAGTTATCTCTGGTGCACTCTACCGACATAGCTCGTGATGAAATAGCTCTGTAAAAGAATCAGATTACCATTTTGGACCGATGTATGAGGCTTAATCCAAAGGTTTTGCTGCAGTGGTGACACTGGTTCCCATTAGATCACCAAAGTTCATCTCCGTCGGGCTTGGCTCTCACTTCGATGGGTGACCGAGTCTGCCGAGAGCTGTTGGCAAGTGGGGTGCACTCAGCCCTTATGAGACCAGATGAGACCAGTTGAGGGATTACTTGATTTGGAAGTAGAGCCTCTGGTCGTGAAAGCTGACAAGCTCCAGGAGAGCCTGCGCTGACCACATGCCCCTCCACATCCGCGTCCAGTGACGCCCATCGGATCCTCATCCG
The DNA here is from genome assembly GCF_023864275.1 of Schistocerca cancellata. Classification (NCBI taxonomy): domain Eukaryota; kingdom Metazoa; phylum Arthropoda; class Insecta; order Orthoptera; family Acrididae; genus Schistocerca; species Schistocerca cancellata. Next base: position 254,461,108 of record NC_064634.1, read on the forward strand.
ATAGGCATCTGCCGAGACGTAAATAATGGTTGAATTATTCGAACCTTACATGCAAATGGAACTTCTATATTTTTTATTTGTATTTATTTGCATGTAGGACGAGGGATTTACTATGGATCTTACATATACATTCACACCTGAATAATTGGTACAGTAATTTTATTCTTAGTTATAGCAACTGCATTTATAGAATACGTTTTATCTTGAGGTCAAATATCATTTTGAGGTGCGACAGTAATTACTAATTTATTATCAGCAATCCCAGATTTAGTTCAATGGGGGGGGGGGGGGGATACGGCTGGTCGGTATGGTGGGGCCTTCCGAGGCCTCTTCGGACAGTGTTTGACACTTAACTTCACCCAGATTAATTCACATTCGGAATTCGTGATGTCCCTAGATATTATCGAATTCGGTAATTATTTCGTTCCGAACTTAGGATTTCGTGGCTAATCACTTCCGGTTTCAACCAACTTTCTGTTCTCAACACTATTTGTGCATTGTATCTTTCAGTAAGCGTTACTAGTTCTGGGATCTTTCCTTGGATGCTTCTGCAGTTTACTAGTATCAAAATAATTTCTTCTACATCGGACTCGCGAGGACGAGCATTCGATGAGAACAATATGGCTGGCGTACCTTCGGTTTTGGCAGGCAAATCGCCTCTGATCTCAATGTGTGGTTTCTCTAACCTACAAAGTGGTATAGTGCACCACCCACTTCTTCAGTCAAGGAGCCGGGCTCAGTCGCTGGGAAGACTCGCATCACTGATAGCCACTCAGTCGCAGTTACCACTCCGTCAGTGGCTCTTATAGAGGCCAACGCCCGCCTTCCCTCTCCACCATATCTGGGAATCTCCTCCGCCCCACTACCAGCCTTTGGAAATGGGGAAAGACTTACAACAGCCCGTCCAACTCCAATGAGTAGAAACTAAAGAAGGAAAAAATTAAAATAACAGAAAAAGTGAATGAAGCTCGCCCTGGTGACTGACTGGAAACCTTCTGATTCTAAGTTGGTCACTGGTCGGATAGCCCGCACTTCCTGAAGAATGAAAAGTCTTGTGTGTGTGTGTGTTTGTGTGTGTGTGTGTGTGTGTGTGTGTGTGTGTGTGTGTGCGTGCGTGTGTGTGTGTGCCTTCAGACTTGTGATTGGTTTGATGCAGCCCGCCACGTATTCCTCACCTTCATCTCGGAGTAGCACTTAACAACCTGAGTCACGAATTATTTGCTGGATATACTCCAGTCTTTCTCTTCCTCTACAGCAGGGCTTCATAACATACGTGCTCGCGGAGCAAGCTGTGAGCAGCAAGGCGCGAACACGGGGCAGCGCGAGCACGCTAACCCCACTACCGGACCAGAGCGGAGAGTGGGGAGAGTCACGTGGGGCACAAAACAGCTGCCGCCAGTCAATGTAAATCCGCGGCCACCTGCAGGGGTATCACTCACCAATTATTACTGTGACAAATGAAACAAATAAAGGAGAATGTACACGTGCCACATAATTTTATTAGCTTAGTGTATGCCCCTACATTCGTATTAATTTGTGAACTGTTACACAATAAAAGGTCTCACTGAAGTGTGGGATTCTCTGTTATCTTGTACTTTTTGCCCTTTACAATTGCGTCTATGTTCGGAGTAATTGCTCTTGTGCATCGTAGGCGCAGCGTGCAGTTTAAATTCCGATCAGACAATGCGTTTCTCAGGCGCGTCTTGCTACATTTCATTGCAGAGAACAGTTATTCACAAACATACAAGGAACCGAACATTGATATTATTGTAGCCGCCAGTGTGTGCAAATGAGGAAATCTATCCTGAGGGAAGTGTCTGTAAAATTCCAAAATGTTTTTCTTGTTCTGAAATTTGTCTCTGTATTCTCTGTCACACTGCAGGTCAATAATTTCTAGTTGCAGCTCAGGACGAATCTCTTCAATATTCGCTGAATATGGAGAGGAGAACAGATCAGAATCACTCTCTAGTGCTGTCAGATCTTGAAAGCGTTGATCAAATTCTTCCTTAAGGGCAACTAAACTATGTGAATAACGTTCACAGTCTTTGTGAACATCTTGCATGGATGATAATTTAGGAAAATGAGCTAGATTTCCTGTTTCCAGCTGACACACCCAAAGTGTCAATTTCATTCTAAAAGCTCGTATTCGATCTATGAAATGAGTAATTAGCAGATCTTTACCTTGTAGTGAAATGTTCAAAGCATTCAGATGGCTAGTTAAATCTGCTAAGAACGCGAGATCACATTTCCATGAAGACTCTTTCAATTCAGGAACACACATGTTATTTATTTCCATGAAGATATTTATCTCATCTAATAGGCAAAAATTAGATTTAATAGTTCGCCACGACTAAGCCAGCGGACATCGCTGTAATAAGGCAGGCTACCATACTGGCTTTCTACATCCTCAAGAAAACTTTTAAATTGTCTGTGTTGTAGCCCATGCTCCCTTATATAATTGGTTGTACGAACAACAACACTCATTACATTTTTTAGAGTGATACTCTTTGCACATAACTTTTCCTGGTGGATCACACAGTGAACGCCCCTTATTTCATTCGGCACGGTCAGTTTTTGCATTTTCTCCTTCAACAGCGCAACGAAACTTAATTATTTCCCTGTCATCGCTGGTGCAACGTCTGTAGACACTGAAACTAAAGAATTCCACAACAATCCTATATTTTCAACACTTTCTTCAACACTACTTAAAATATCACCTCCGGTTGTAGTGTTCATCATGGCTACTACATCGAGGAGTTCCTTCCTCACCTGAAGATCTCTATTAACACCTCTAATAAATATGGAAAGCTGCGCTGTTCCAGTGATATCAACACTTTCGTCCAGAGCTAGAGAATACGCTATAAAATCTTTATAGATATTTACAAGCTGGCTCTGGACGTCGTATGCCATGTCCTGTATGCGACGCATAATGGTCATGTCAGATAATGGCACAATCCGAAACTGTTCAACTTGAGATGGACACAAATGTTCCGCTGCAACTACCAAACATCTTTTATTAAATCGCCATCAGTGAAGGGGCGCAGGGATTTTGCTAAAAACAAAGCAATTTTGTAGCTCACTCTGAGAGCTGCCTCAGTTGATTTTTCTTCGTCATCAAGATCTTCTTCGGATAGCTTCCTTTTAAGTTTAACAACTTCCTGTGCACGATCTGGTCCATCACATTTTCCACTTCCGTAGTCTTTCGCTTGGTACGACGAATAATGTCGCTGCAAATTAAATTTCCTGAAAGAATTCAGCGTTTTGTGAGATACTAAACATTTTGCAACACCATCTTTTTCTGTAAACAGATACAATTCCTCCCAATGGTGGTTGAACTGCGAAAGCATGGTTGGGGTTACACAACGGCGACTTGACATGATTCTTAACCAGCGAAGTGACTGTTAGAGCTGATCGTAGAACTTTTAACGTTACACAGTCGGCGCGAATTCAATAGGCACGCTGCGGTCCTATTCATACGTGCGCGCGCGCATTTCCCCTCCCTCCCCTCCCTCCCTAATCCGCGACCTTGCACCTGCTCGCGAGCACGTGCCTGAGCAGACGCGAATACTCGCGCTCAAAACCGGCCACTTGTTAAGCCCTGCTCTACAGCATTTACGCTCCACAACTCCCTCTAGTACCATGGAAGTTATTCCCTGCTGTCCTAACAGGTGTCCTGTCATCCTATCCCTTCTTCTTCTCAGTGTTTTCTACATACACTTTTCCTCTCCAATTCTGTGGGGAACCTCCTCATTCCTTACCCAGCTCCTCTGTAGCACCTCATCTCAAATGCTTCGAGTATGTTCTGTTCCCATTTTCCCACAGTTCATGTTTCACTACCATACAATAATGTGCTCCAAACGCACATTCTCAGAAATTTCTTTCTCAAATTGAGGGCTATGTATGACACAAGCAGACTTCTCGTAGCCAAGAATGCTCTTTTTGCCAATGATGGTTTGCTTTTGATGTCCTCTTTGCTCCGTCCGTCATGAGTTATTATACTGCCAAGATAGCAGAATTCCTTAACGCCATCTGCTTCGTGATCACCAATATTGATGTTGTTTCTCTCCGTTCTCATTGTTGCTACTTTTCATTGCTTTCGTCTTTCATCGATTTTCTCTCAGTCCATATTCTGAGCTCATTTGACTGTTCATCCTATTCAGCAGATCCAGTAATTCTTCTTCACTTTCACTGAAGAAAGCTATGTCATCGGGGAATCTTATCATTGATATCATTTCACCTTGAATTTTAATTCCACTCTTGAAACTTTCTGTTATTCCGATTATTGCTTCATCGATATGTAGATTAAACAATAGACTACATTTATTTATTACGCCCTTACTAATCAGAGCACGTCTTTCTTGATCTTCCACTCTTATTACACTACTGCCCACTAAAATTGCTACACCACGAAGAAGACGTAGTACAGACTCGAGATTTAATTGACAGGAAGAAGATGCTGTGATATGCAAATCATTAGCTTTTCAGAGCATTCACACAAAGTGCTGACACGAGGAAAATTTCCAACCGATTACTCATACACAAAAACATGAAATGATCGCATGGCATTGTTGGCCAGGGGAACCTATGCGCCGCCGTATTGGAAGTCCCTTTCTTGCTGACGCCTCTTCGGGGACTGGCGAGTCAATGATGATGAAATGATGATGAAAGACACACAACACAGAGTCATCTAGAGGCAGAGAAAATACCTGGCTCCGCCGGGAATCGAACCTGGGACCCCGCGCGCGGGAAGCGAGATCGCTACCGCAAGACCAAAAGCTGCAGACATTCATACATCGACAACAGTTGACCGGCGTTGCCTGGTGAAACGTTGTTGTGATGCCTCGTGTAAGGGGGAGAAATGCGTACCATCACGTTTCCGACTTTGATAAAGGTCGGATTGGAGCCTAGCGCGATTGCTGGTTATCGTATCTCGACATTGCTACTCGCGTTGGTCGAGATCCAATGACTGTTAGCAGAATATGGAATCGGTGGGTTCAGGAGGGTAATACGGAACGCCGTGCTGGATCCCAACGGCCTCGTATCACTAGCAGTCTAGGTGACAGGCATGTTATCCGCATGACTGTAACGGATCTTGCAGCCACTTCTCGATCCCTGAGTCAACAGATGGGGACGTTTGCAAGACAACAACCATCTACACCAACAGTTCGATGACGTTTGCAGCAGCATGGACTATCAGCTCGAAGACCATGGCTGCGGTTACCCTTGACGCTGCATCACAGACACGAACCCGGGTGCACGAATGGCAAAACGTCATTTTTTCGGATGAATCCATGTTCTGCTTACAGCATCATGATAGTCGCATCCGTGTTTGGCGACATTGCGGTGAACGCACATTGGAAGCGAGTATTCGTCTTCACCATACTGGCGTATCACCCGGCGTGATGGTGTGGGGTGCCATTGGATACACGTCTCGGTCACCTCTTGTTCACATTGACGGCACTTTGAACAGTGGACGCTACATTTCAGATGTGTTACGACCCGTGGCTCTACCCTTCATTCTATCCCTGCGAAAACCTACATTTCAGTAGGATAATGCACGACCGCATGTTGCAGGTCCTGTACGGGCCTTTATGGATACAGAAAATGTTCGACTGCTGCCCTGGCCAGCACATTCTCCAGATCTCTCACCAATTGAAAACGACTGGTCAATGGTGGCCGAGCAACTGGCTCGTCACAATACGCCAGTCACTACTCAGGATGAACTGTGGTATCGTGTTGAAGCTGCGTGGGCAGCTGTACCGGTACACGCCATCCAAGCTCTGTTTGACTCAATGCCCAGGCGTATCATGGCCGTTATTACGGCCAGATGTGGTTGTTCTGGGTACTGATTTCTCAGGATCTATGCACCCAAACTGCGTGAAAATGTAATCACATGTCAGTTCTAGTATAATATATTTGTCCAATGAATTACCCGTTTAACATCTGCATTTCTTCTTGTTGTAGGATTTTTAATGGCCAGTAGTGTATTCCCTTTTCGCTCTTGTACATGTTGTGTATTACCAGTCTCTCCCTATAGCTTTCCCCTATTTTCCTCAGAATTTCAAACATAGTGCACCTTTTGACATTGTCAAATGCTTTTTCCAAGTCGACAAATCCTACGCCTCTCTGGTGCTTTTACCTTTCCTATATCCGAAGTAATCGTCATCTAACACATCTCAGTTTCCATTTCCATTCTTCTGTATATTATTCTTGTCAACAGCTTAGATGCATGAGCTGTTAAGCTGATTCTAGAATAGTTCTCGTACCTGTCACGGCTTTCAGTCTTCGGAATTGTGTGGACAATATTCTTCCGAAAGTCAATGATATATCGTCACACACAATCCACTCACGCACGTGAATAGTCGTTTTGTTGTCACCACCACCAATGACTTTAGAAATTATCATGGAGTATATGTATCCCTTCTGCCTTATTTGATCTTAAGTCTTCCAAAGCTTTAATAGTAAATTCTGATTACAGTAATGGATGCCCTTTCTCTTCTATATCGTCTCCTGTTTTTTCTTCTATCAGATCAGAGAATTCTTCGCAATCATAGAGACCTTCAGCGTACTCTTTTCACCTACTTCGTTGCGTTTTGATTCGTTCTGACTAGTCTCTTAAACTTCAGCCTACTCGTCATCACTATTAAATTTTGATTTGAATCTATATTTGCTCCTGGCTAAGTCTTTGAATCCAGTATCTGATTTCGGAATCTCTGACTAATCATGGTGTAATGTGACTGAAATATTCACGTACCTCCCGTCCCTTTCCAAGCATACCTCCTTCTCTTGTGATTCTTGAGCAGAACATGCACTGCCACACGCTGAAATTCATTGCAGTCTTCCTCCTCTCTCTCATTCCTAGTTCCAATCTCATATTATTCCCCAACCCGTTCTTCTACTCCTTCGCCTAGTACCGCGTTCCAATCCCCCGGATGACTATTAGATTTTCATCTGCCTTTACGTATTGAACTATACGTTCAACGTCTTCATTTACTTTCGCTGTCACTGCTTCTTCATCTTGTGACGGCGGCATATATACCTGAACTATCGTTGACGGTGTTAGTTTCCTTTCTATTCTGATGAGATCAACCATATCACCGAACTGTTGACAGTATCTCGTTCTCTGCGCTACCTTCCTATTCAGCCTATTGTGCCTTAGCATTTCCCTTCTGGCTTTCTTACCACGTTCCAACTTCTGACATTCCGCTCCCCACCCGTAGAACGTTATCCTTTCGTTGATGATTAAGTCCTTTCCTTGTGGTCACCTGCATTTTGACAGTCTCCTCCCGGAGACCCGAACGGGTGACTAGTAGGGAACTTTTGCCAATGGAAAGATCATCGTGACACTTTTTCAGTGACGGACCACATGTCCTGTGGATACACACTACGCTTCTATAATGCAGTGGTTACAGTTGCCTTCTGGATCATTGCTGCTTCTTCCTCCTTTAGGGTTAGTTTCCCAGCCCACGGGCAAGAGGCTGTCCTGAACCTCTGGCTCCTCCTCTGCCATCTTTGACATGGCCGTTGGCAAAATCATGGTGACTTTCTATGCTTGGAAAAAACAAAAAACTCTACAGTAGCAACACGCACTGCAAAGTGGACTACAGTACCGAACCCTTATGGATTTCGTCTTTCCACGAAAATGGATTGTTGGACATCAGATATCAGCAGACAACATTTGCCGTACAGACATTTAGACTCCAAGATTACCTAATGTTGTTTGACCAGCCATTGATGACTACTTTTGAGAATTTATTACTGTTATGTTTCACTGAACAGTGTATGTTGTCTACCCTGCAATGGGAAAAGTATGGTACTTTGTATCTCAGTGAGATACAATGTTAAACCAATGGCGACCACAACACTTCATCCTCGTACATATCTTTGCTGATGTAAAACACGTTATTCTACTGAACAACTGCCCATAGCTCTAATGGTATGTATTTCAGAGCCTTGTTTACTATGAATTTTTTCTGGTTTCGGTCCAGTTGCTTATCTTATACTCTTAAACACAACAGTGCCCGAACACGTTTCGTCTGTCAGAGGTGCCAGGCGATTTTTGCTTTATATCTTCCGACTCGGTCGTTCCTGAAGCCGGCCTAGGTGGCTTAGTGGTTCTAGGCGCTACAGTCTGGAACCGCGCGACCGCTACGGTCGCAGGTTCGAATCCTGTCTCGGGCATGGCTGTGTGTGATGTCCTTAGGTTAGTTAGGTTTAAGTAGTTCTAAGTTCTAGGGGACTGATGACCTCAGAAGTTGAGTCCCATTGTGCTCAGAGCCATTTGAACCGTTCCTGGACCTGTGTCCTTTATCTCAAACTGAACTCAAATAATTGTTCAGTATCTTAAACTCCGAACCTTCTACCACGAATACATAAAAAACGAGTAAATCAGTACGATACTTGCGGTACTGCTCAGAACATTTCGTGAGTGAGGATGCTTTATGTGAGTAGTGCCTACTGTTGCACAGTTTCTCCACATCGTTTTCACAGACTATTAATGGTGCATGTTACTGTTTCTGTCCAATTTTGTTTTATATCATCGTGGGACTTGCGTAGTATGTACGTGTGTATTTCTGTACTATACGAGGGATATCAAATAAGTAATGCAACACATTTTTGTGAATCCAGGTTGGTTTCATTCGGGATCCCAGTAAACGTTTTTGGCTACAAAGCCCTATTGTCAGACATAATTCCTTTCAACACGACGGCCTTGAACCACCTTACTGGGAAGGCCTGTATGTTCCCAACTGGCTGGCGCCTGAGCCTACGTCTTGCTGCATGGTAAACTTCCCATCACTCACGTACTGCTTCCCGTGGAGTACATCATTAATTGGGCCAAGCAGATGGAAGGCGAAAAATGTGAGATCCGGGTGGACGAGGAAGAACAGTCCACTGAAGTCCTGTAAATTCCTCTCGATTGCACAGACTTGCGTGAGGTCTAGCGTTGTCAGGAGAAGGAGAAGTGCTTTTGCACTTTTGTAGCCACGAACATGGTGAAGTCGTTTCTTCAGTTTCCTGAGGGTAGCACAACTGTGTGCGTCCGGTCGGCACGCGGGACATCAGACGGGTTTGTGCGACTTTGTTGCGATGATGAAAGACGCCTTGCCAACGACTCACCGTGCTTTTGTTCATTGACAGGTCTCCATGAACATTCTGGAAACGCCTACGAATATCTGTGATGCTCTGGTTTTCCGGCAAAAGAAACTCAATGAGAGTTGTCTGCCAGCAACGGACCTCCGTTAAGACGCCATTTTGAAGACTACGAATTACGTCACCACCTGTCGGAACTTCATGAAGCTGTTGTTGTTGTTGTGTTCAGTCCTGAGACTGGTTTGATGCAGCTCTCCATGCTGCTCTATCCTGTGCAAGCTTATTCATCTCCCAGTACCTACGGCAACCTACATCCTTCTGAATCTGTTTAGTGTATTCATCTCTTGGTCTCCCTCTACGATTTTTACCCTCCACACTGCCCTCCAATACTAAACTGGTGATCCCTTGATGCCTCAGAACAGGTCCTACCAACCGATCCCTTCTTCTAGTCAAGTTGTGCCACAAACTTCTCTTCTTCCCAATCTATTCAATACCTCCTCATTGGTTATGTGATCTACCCATCTAATCTTCGGCATTCTTCTGCAGAACCACATTTCGAAAGATTCTATTCTCTTCTTGTCCAAACTATTTATCGTCCATGTTTCACTTCCATACATGGCTATACTCCATATAAATAGTTTCAGAAACGACTTCCTGACACTTACATTTATATTCGATGTTAACAAATTTCTCTTCTCCAGAAACGCTTTCCTTGCCATTGCCAGTCTACATTTTATATCCGGTCTACTTCGACCATCGTCAGTTATTTTGCTCCCCACTTACTACTTTAAGTGTCTCATTTCCTAATCTGATTCCCTCAGCATCACCCGACTTAATTCGACTACATTCCATTATCCTCGTTTTGCTTTTGTTGATGTTCATCTTATACCCTTCTTTCATGACACTGTCCATTCCGTTCAACTGCTCTTCCAAGTCCTTTGCTATCTCTGACAGAATTACAATGTCATTGGCGAACCTCAAAGTTGTTACTTCTCCATGGATTTTAATACCTACTCCGAATTTTTCTTTTGTTTCCTTCACTGCTTGCTCAATATACAGATTGAATAAAATCGGGGAGAGGCTACAGCCCTGTCTCACTCCCTTCCCAACCACTGCTTACCTTTCATGCCCCTCGACTCTTATAACTGCCATCTGGTTTCTGTACAAATTGTAAATAGCCTTTCGCTCCCTGTATTTTACCCCTGCCACCTTCAGAATTTGACAGAATTTGAAACTATAGGATCTGAATTTGAAACTATAGGATCTGAATTGGGACTCTTCCACGATGTCCCAAAACCAATTCCGCATTTTTAACTGAAACTGGCCGAAAAGAAAGTGTTGTATTACTTACTGAACGCCCGTCTACCTCTTATACGACAGACAGTACGGAGGTACAATACGGCTATACCAGACACGCACCCTGTGAGTCTCAAAAGTTTCGTTGTTATGACCCATGCAGATATTTATTTTTTACAGTTCTAATGATTTGAAATCGTTCGAATGATGACTCTAGAATCTAACGGAATTCTTGACGTGATCAGCAGCATATCGATCATAAATAAAAAATAAGTGGTGAATGACATCTTGTTGAATCGGGAGTACTGCCGGTGGTCTGCGTTTATCTGACACAATATTTAGAAGTTGTACCTCGGCGTCTTCATCAGGTGCTTCCTGTGACTGAACGACAGGCTGATCGTGTCCCGTATTTATGTCTGGACGGTGTCTGGCGTTCCCTACGCCGTCCGCTCCTGCTGCGACTGTGTCGGTTGGTCGCCAGATGTTCCGTCTTCCGTCTGCGCCGGCTTCCGCTGTTTTCCCCGGTGGCGGCCGTTTCATGGCGTTCCCTACAAGGTGCGAGCCCGCCAAGCGCGTCCCTAGCACTGTCGACAGGCTGCGTTTGCTGTTGATGACCGTTCCGACATTAACGTTGAGTTGAAAGGAACAGAAAACCAATATTATTTGTCGATCCCTCCGCTATTCTAAAGATCATCTTGTTACAATGTAATACGGTCATGCCACCTAAAATTCCAATATTATTTGTCGATCTCTCCGCTATTCTAAAGATCATCTTGTTACAATATAATACGGTCATGCCACCTAAAATTTTTTGCCATTTCTGTAGATTGTAAATGTTACGTGGTTTCTATATCCATTAATATATTATTTGTAAATTGGAAATGGAATATATTTTCGTAATATATGCAAATTATTTCTGTAATGTGATGTAACTGTACTGGGTTAATGCTGGTAGGGAATTTAGGAAGCTAGCTCCGTCTCTCGACGCTAGTATGTTGACGTCAGAGCGAGCGCGAGAGCAACTGGTCGAATGAGTTGCACGTCCAGTGGAAAATCAGGCCTATGTAAGGGAAGTTGTTAAATGTGTGGCGGAGCGGCATGAAAAGCGGGAGCAGACGCTCAAGGCTCCAGAAACATCAAGATACTCCTCCGTGAGTGGTCATCGCTAATTACGGTGTGCCCATTATATGTGGAGCCACAGGATCATAGTCGAAGACAGCGCCTTGTCTACAACGAACTGTGAGGTCGTTTGATTTCTGTTCAGTTTCTGAAACATTATGACGCGTTACCTACTGACTTTAAGTGAACTTAAGCAGTAAGTGTTGTATGTAAACTTTTCCATTCACATTCTATTAATTCTGCTACGTCCTTGTGTGAGGATCCAAATCCTTTCCTGCTATGAAATATTCGAGTGTCGTTACTTAAAACTAAAAGATTATTACAAAGAAAGAAAAATAGTGCCAGTTTGTCTCCTCATTGATTTGAACGCATAGCCGGCCGGAATGGCCGTGCGGTTCTAGGCGCCACAGTCTGGTACCGAGCGACCGCTACGGTCGCAGGTTCTAATCCTGCCTCGGGCATAGATGTGTGTGATGTCCTTCGGTTAGTTAGCTTTAATTAGTTCTAAGTTCTAGGCGACTGATGACCTCAGAAGTTAAGTCGTATAGTGCTCTTGGCAATTTGAACCATTTTGAACCATTTGAACGCATAATTGAAAGTAAGTATTAATGATTCCTGAGTAACTTAACTGTTCTGTTCTATCATAACAATAAGAGGCAAAGTTCGTTCTAGAAATCTAAACTAAAGCAAAAGCAAAGTTAACCTAGATCCTATTTTTCTTGCAAATCAACATTATAACTAAAGCTACAAATAATGCACATTTTCGTTTTACATTTATTGTCGAAGTGCTATTGTGTGTTAGCTTTGCTGACATTCTGACATTGTAAATGTGTTAAAGATCAGTGGAAGTTTACCCAGTTGAGTGCTTTTCAAATTAATTATAACATTTCAACGTCTTCAGCTTGAAATTCTAGAAACTTTGTGCATGTAGGTAAACGTTACTGTGAGGTTACTTACTGTGACAGCAAAAGTTGCCTCCAGTTCATCATTCTTCCCTTACAAGAGTTTATTACTATTCTAATTTATTACTTTTTGTTTTTATTAACGATTCAAAGTAACTGCTAACATTTCCCACTATTACATTGTATGGTGTTATGTTCTTGGAAACATGAATGCGAACCTTCGTTTGCCATACGTGCAGTTAAGCTGATACACGATCGCTACTGTTCCCTGCACTGTGTGATAGGTGAGCAAATGGCTCTGAGCACTATGGGACTTAACATCTGAGGTCATCAGTCCCCTAGAACTTAGAACTACTTAAACCTAACTAACCTAAGGAGATCACACACATCCATGCCCGAGGCAGGATTCGAACCTGTGACCGTAGCTGTCGCGCGGTTCCAGACTGAAGCGCCTAGAACCGCTCGGCCACTCCGAATTGGTGAGCAGGTAGTGCTCAATTGGGCTGGCGACTGCATTAATTATCTCTAAATGATTTCACTAGAGTTTGCTGTGGATTATTTGAGTTATGAGGTACCCATTTTCGTTTCTTGCTTAGCGTGTGCTTCCGCACTGTTTTACGTACATTGATCGAAATTCAAATAAGCAGAGCGCAGAGAAAGTAGTAAGTAGTTTGTTCTATAGTTTTCAGTTCGCTTTTTCGAATTAGTAATGCGGGTGGCTATAAATTGCTTTCACAATCTTATGTAGATTTTAAGAGTGCCTCCTGAACTTTTTCCTCCTATTTTGCAGCGTGGTTTACTATGGTGTTGGTTCTAAACAGAGTGTCGATTCTAGTTTGGCTGTTTCCCACTTCAGTTTCTTTCTAGCACACTCTGCGGTAGAACACAATTCTGAAGGCTACAAAATCGCCCACATCTCGCTTATGATGAATACAATTGAATGTAACGTACCTGAGGATTTCCTGATGACTTTTGACGCAAAAGCACAGGTTGCTGTACATTTTCTCGTGAGCCACAGAAGAGGCGCTCGCTATTCGGAGACCTTCACCTGCTCCACTCTCGTCTGCCCTCAGCTTGCCGACCCTGAGTGCGAGGACCTCCAGCTGCGCCGCTACCAGGATCATAATCGTCACGAAGAGGCAGTCCATGCCCATGCTTATCTGGGCCATCCACAAGGCTACCACGCACTGGACGGCGTACGACAGTTGGTAGTAGCTGGTGTTATTGTCCCACGGGTGCTGTACGAAAGGCAGACGCCGCTCGCTGGGGTCGGCGATGAGCGGCATAGGGAACCACACGATGCCTTGCGAAGCCATGAAGAGCAGCATACCCATCGTGAGGCGAGCCGCTCTCCTGCGAGATCTCTGGACAATATTCTCCAGCGCAGGATTGCTGAAACAGCTCTCGCTTTGAAGCGACATCAACGAGTCGACGCGCCGGACCATCGAATTGTACCGCCGTCGGTTCAGCATGTAGAAGGCCATCTTCACGTTGCCGCTGCCCATGGTGAACATGTTGGCCACCACCAGTGTTGTGGCTTCGAGATCTCGCCAACAGTAGGAGACACACAACGAACCTTCCGCGAAGTTCCAGACGCCCATAGCAAAAACGAAGAAGGCGTACAGTTGGTAAAGGCGGGAAGTACCCAAAGGCCACACGCCTACGAGACACAGGTGACGTATATTGAGCTTGAGTACCGACCGCCCGCTGGACGACCAGGTGAAAGGTGTTTCCATATCCGCTGTTCGTCCACTGTGCATTTAATTAATTATACGAATCTACTGCACAGCACTCGACCGTTGCCATTTGCACATGGTTGGGTTCGGTGCCTGCCTAGGAGTAAATCAGCACTGACTGAACCACGCCTTTAACGACGAGGGACAGAGGAGGGAGGAACGCAGCTGAAAACTTCAGAACTCTCACTCTCCTAACCCAGCCTAGTTGAAAGAGTCCTGTGTACGTGTGAGTGTATATATATATATACATGACGGGTGAGTGACTCAAATTACTGAGTCAGAGATGAGATCTAAATTATCCAGCAGCACACCACCATTCCCTTACTGACTTATTTAAATTCTTCGACTTTTACCCTGTCCTTAGTTACATAATATAAACAAACGTAGTACGACAGTGGAAATAAGTAATATGAGCTTCTCAGCATCTGTTGATGCATTTATAAAGCGATAAATTGACGTATTTGAAAAATACATCTCCCGTTTCGGTTAACTACACTTACCTCCGTGTGTTTTTTGCTACGAGAAAGAAGAGAGAAACCTACGGAATTACATGCATCGCTCCATAAAAACGAAAGTTACATAAATAAAACACAATATTTAAAAACTCTTTTCAAAAGAAAACGCAGAGTACTATCTGAAGGATCTGCAGCTACTTCAAAAGAGACGACCTGAAGACCATTAACATCACGACTACTTTCATGACAAAATGGATTTGTGTAAAGTAAATTTGAATGCAAAACAGAGACAAATTTGGATTTACAATTATCGTGATTCGCAATCATAATCATCTCAAGCATAGTTGTTTAACAAGTCGTTGGTTACTCCATGGTTTGGAGTCTTATAAATGCAGCATGAAGTGCGAATGGCGTTGCTGTTTAATGAGAGTTTGCAGTAGGCTAATAGGCTTATGAATGAGATCTGTCTAAGATCTGATAGTTTTACTTTATCAGTTTCACATTCCACATCTCGATGCTACAGTTTTCAGCAGAAATGAACATGCTGACAGGTTTGAAGCCAAGGAGAAAATTTCGTTACAGAAATAATATGTATTTTATTTAGACGTAGCAATTATTTTTCACATAGGTCCCTTCCTTGGTGAATGCATTTGTCCAACGATTTTCCTTCGAGAAAATTCCCTAACTCATGAGTTATTACGGAAGATCTAAGAGACAGTCGTCTACGGCTGTCGTAAAATCGCAACTGGATTCAAAAGATATATCAATTACAACATTTTTAGATGCAGGAATAAATAAATAATTAATATCTTACAAAAGCCCAGCTTTTCCTTTGGCAGTACACGTTCGTGAGCACATGCATTACATTGGAGGAAGATGATTGTTTTTTCTTTCAGGTATATAATTTTTTTAAAAGCTGGCCCAGATAAATAGCATAGTTTTTGCCGGTTGTTGGTTCATCCTTTGCAAGGAAATCATAAAAAAATCCACTTTCTTATATATTTCTTACTTGCTACTTCACTGCCTATTACCGACTGCTCTGGTTCCTGTTTTATTCCTATCTTGACGTTGTGGAACCACGCCTCATACACAACAAACTGGCGAATAGAGCCATTTGGATTGCTTTTAAAAAGGTCCAAATAAATGCTGAGAAGTTAGTTTTCGCATTTACTCTTTGTTTGCGTTCAACAAAAAGTTGTACATAAAGATTTCTCATGGTTAATTCCACATGTAAATGTACCGTTTTTTCCTTTCTGGGGGTCCTGTACGGTCACATAATTATTTCATACACTGTTATTCTTCCATAACACCGTAGCACAGTTTGCAGTTTCTTGATGTTTTTATGCATAGTTGCAGTTTTGGGACGTCCTTGCGATGGAATATCTAGGAGTACAACCATGAACAATTAAAACTGAAGGATTAGATCCATTTTAAAATTTCATCACCTTTGGACGAATTTTCGTTGGCAACAATAAAGAACTGGTTTTACTATTAAACATCCATACCAATTACACTTTAGAAAGCCATATGTACAAAAATAATTCATAGCTAAAGTTAAAGCTTGGCTTACGTTATTTCACAACACCTCGAAAAGAAATAAAAAAAGTATCCATGGGTTCTATTTGACAAAGTCCAGGAATTTTTCTAGTCCTCGTAACAGCTTTCATCTCTGGCAGAAACATGTTCAAAATTTGCGTTCCAGTTTCATTTCTACAGTAGTTAGGGATGTGCTTGCAATATAAGGATTGTTCCTCTGTCTCTTGCTCACTGCCGGTGAGTGGATCCTGATGTTTTTTCTGAACTCATTATTACTGTCAATCGCAAATCCAAGTAGCGAGTAGACAATGGCGCCCTTACGATAGTTTGTAGGGGAGGGGGGAGGGGGATGGAGCTAGGGGTATGGTGTATTTTTAATATTTTGGAAGACAAATGGCGACTTGTAAGCAGCCACACAAAATTTCCAGTTGCAACCCTGGTAAAAACTTGTGTAATACCGATTTTTAAGTCTTTTCATTAAAGAAAAACACCTGAGTACACTATATTTTTTTCCTTTCCATGAGCCCTAGGGAGAATGGTGGTCGGTGTGCCGTCCCCCTTACACAGGATATGGGTGCACTTTTGAGTAGATATTTATTTGCAGCGTTTGCGTTTAGCAGTGTACGTGATGAAGTTATTGAAAAGCTAAGGCGTAAGTGATTCGTTTATACGTTAACCTACATTTTGCAATTATTTATAATTCCTCGGTCTTTTACAGTGTTGTAACATTTTTGAGTGGAGCGTTTCGTATTGATAATGTTAGGTTCAGCTGACGTTGTCACGAGACGCCGAGCGTGATAAAAGATTAAAGAACCTAAACGCAATGCGAGAACGCAGCTGTTTTATTACAATAATTGTCATCTTAAGTCCAAATATAAAAAGAACACACGTTTGTAATTTCCATTTGCGCAGGTGAGAGGAAAAGAGAGAACCTAATGTAAAATGCAAAGTATATCGCCTCTCATGTTGTTCTAAGTCTAGCCCTAAATATATGGGAATCAAGCTCGATTGCTCTCTTACCTGTAAGTAACACTGTGTGAGTACAGAAATGAAAGTATGCTTTCGAAACGACTTGATTCTTAAGCTGGTTAACAGCAGATGGGGAGCACAATCCACAGTCCTTCGCACTGATGCTTCGTATTTCTGCTTTTCGTTTGCGGCGTATGAGGCCGTTGTCCGGCGATTACGTGCAAAAGATGCAAATGTAGCCCCGAAGGACGTCTTGTCCCATCCCCGTAAATCTGATCTATCAGCTTTTGAGCAGAATTCTGCCAGAAGTAAGGAGAAGAATAGCTGCAGAGCTTTAAAAATAAAAGTTAGAGATCCCAGACACCCCGCGTTTGAGCATAATCGTCAGCCACTGAGAATGAAATCAATAAAGAACTTTATATTATCACCCAAAGCAATGCCACACGACGTATAGCGGAAAAGTTTCAAATTTGGCTCAAAACTTCCTCGTTTTGTAATGGTTCAAAACAATGGCGCCCTGAGACCTTACCCTTGGGATCTAAGACGTTTCAAAAAGCAAGGTGTCGACGAATACGGAATAAATGTTAAGGCTCAGAAGTTCATGTGCTTGTAAAGTGGGTGAATGATATCGCATTGGCACTAAATTTCATCACAATTCTGCTCAACGCCACAGTGGACCTGTCACACTATAGGCAGGTCCTCACAGCCCTTCTTAGCCACGTTCCACGTCTTTTTTTTTTTACCGGTTCTGCGATGGAGATCAGAAGCGCGACATCCAACATTGAAATTACACGATTTTCTGATGAGTGGCCGATGAAAACATTTACCGCCACTCAGATTTAAAAGAAGCATCAGTCTGGGATTAATCTTCATTTTCTAAATCTTATCTGCTCTTAACTAATCGGAATTTCAGTAATTGCTATAAGTCTAATATTTGTTACTGTAGCATATAACATACGTATTTAGTTGAGAAGTCTACTAAATTTGTACGACCTTCCTAGTCATCTTTCTTGATCATACAAATTAATTTGGCTGTTTTCCATTATTTAGTTATCTTCACCAATATGTTCCAGTTACATCTCTGTTTTTATTTTCTCTCAGGAATTTCTGAAGCTCTTGCAGTATAGCACTCCGTCTTCAGGCCACAAGTGGTCCATCTGGACCATCCGACCGCCGTATCATCCTCAGCTGAGGATGCGGATAGGAGGGGCGTGTGGTCAGCACACCGCTCTCCCGGTCGTCATGATGGTTTTCTTTGACCGGAGCCGCTACTATTCGGTCGAGTAGCTCCTCAATTGGCATCACGAGGCTGAGTGCACCCCGAAAAATAGCAACAGCACATGGCGGCTGAATGGTCACCCATCCAAGTGCCGACCACGCCCGACAGCGCTTAACTTCGGTGATCTCACGGGAACCGGTGTATCCACTGCGGCAAGGCCGTTGCCCTTCTTGCAGTATAATGAAGTCATTTTTTCGGGTTCGCCGTACTCTTCTTCGCCTGCTGGTACCATAGGTCCTTGTAGTGCTGAACCCATCGATCATTAACCATCACATTTAATCTTAATTGTGTCTTCCTCACTCGCGTTCACGTGAAATTCGTTCTTTGAGTTATAGTTAATCCAAAGCGGCTTGTTGTACATAAGCAGAGGCTGCCTCTTGTGTTTAAATGAGAATTTCGGGAGCGTACTGCAGCAACCAGCCACAATTTGAATGTAATTTACTTCATTGAAAATGAACTGTTATATGTTTCGAATTTATATATTCACTCTGCTTTTGCTGTGATTTCGCCTGCGCACACCTATGGCATATATAGAGTAAACATTAATGAAAGCGACAAATTTCATGGATGGTTCTTGACAGGAAACGGAGGAAGAAAGGTCTTATGAATATGTGTCCGGAAATGAATCGTTGCTACGGCAGATGACGCTGACGAATGAAAGTTCCTCTGACCACGTGTCGTGTGTTTCTTGTGTGTTGCAGGCTGTAAGATCGACACAGCGTACTGTAAGCAGCATAATGGTCTGGTATTCACGTCTGGAACAAGACAGATGGTGTTTTGTTCGGTCAAGCAAACGGAAACGTTCGAGGGGCAGAACCGGCTCCTAAAATCTTGTGGAAGTACAGTCAGCTGCCTCACTGCACGTTTATCTGAGAGGACCCAGGATCACACAAACGCCCAAAAAGGACTTGAAACGTTGAGTGATGTAGTTGGTGTCAGTGAGGATACTTGTTCTGGTATAGCCGTGCTGCCCCTCGACCGTTTCTATCTGCTTGGCTGTACACCGATACCATATCGACTTGTTCCCGAAATGAATACCGAATCATTCTGCTGCTTTGAGTGTGCTGCGTCAATCATACAGCCTGCAATCCACAAGGGACACATGGCGGGTGGTCAGGGGAACTTCTATGCGTCAGCGCCATCTACTGTGGCAATGATACATTTGGCACACATGCTCATAGGACCTGTTTTCCTCCAATCCCTGTCAGAATCCATTCCCGCAGTTTGGCGGTTTTATTAATGTTCACCCTGTCTACTGATCACATCTCCTACTAAACTCACTCTCTTTCTCCCATCTCTCTGTCCACCTCCTCTTCCCACCACTCTGTCCATATCCTCTCACCTCTATCTGTGCATCTCCTCTTTTCCACTCCCTCTGCCTCTCCATCTCCTCTTCTTCCGTCTCTCTGACCATATCTTATTCCCATCCCTGTCCATCTCTCTCCCCCCTCCACATTCTTCCCCCTCTCCCGCTGCTACACTATGTGATAAAAAGTATCCGGACACTCCCAAAAACATACGTTTTTCGTATAAGTGCATTGTGCTGCCACCTACTGCCAGCTACTCCATATCAGCGACCTCAGTGTCGTTAGACATCGTGAGAGAGCAGAATGGGGCGCTCCTAAGAAATCACGGACTTCGAACGTGGTCAGGCGATTGGGTGTCACTTGTGTCATACGTCCGTTGCCGCGAGATTTCCACACTCCTAAACATCCCTAGCTCCACTGTTTCCGATGTGATAGTGAAGTGGAAACGTGAAGGGACACAAACAACACAAAAGTATACAGGCCGACCTCCTCTGTTGGCTGACAGAAACCGCCGACAGTTGAAGAGGGTCGTAATGTGTAATAGACAGACATCTACACAGACCATCACACATGAATTCCTAACTGCATCAGGATCCACTGCAAGTACTATGACAGTTAGGCGGGAGGTGAGAAAACTGGGATTTCATGGTCGAGCGACTGCTCATAAGCCACACATCACGCCGGTAAATTCCAAACGACACCGCGCCTGGTGTAAGGAGCGCAGACATTGATGATTGAACAATGGAAAAACGTTGTGTGGAGTGACGAATGTCGGTACACAATGTGGCGATTGGATGGCAGGGTGTGGGTATGGTGAACGCCCGGTGAACGTCATCTGCCAGCGTGTGTAGTGCCACAGCACAGGCGGTGGTGCTATGGTGTGGTCGTGTTTTTCATGGAGGGGGCTTGCACCCCTTGTTGTTTTGCGTGGCAGTATCACAGCTCACGCCTACATTGATGTTTTAAGCACCTTCTTGCTCCCCACTGTTGAAGAGCAATCCGGGGATGGTGACTGCAGCTTTCAACACGATAGAGCACCTGTTCATAATACACGGCCTGTGCGGAATGGTTACACGACAATAACATCCCTGTAATGGACTGGTCTGCACAAAGTTCTGACTTGAATCCTATAGAACTCATTTGGGATGTTTTGAAACGCCGATTTCGTTCCAGGTCTCACCGGCCGTCATCGATACCTCTCCTCAGTAGAGCACTCCGTGAAGAACGGGCTGCCATCCGGCAAGAAACCCTCCAGCATCTGAATGAACGTTTGCTTGTGAGAGTGGAAGATGGCCCAACACCATACTGAATTCCAGCATTATGGATGGAGGGCACCACGAACTTGTAAGTCATTTTCAGTCAGGTGTCCGAATACTTTTGATCACAGGTGTAATTCTCTCTTCTCGGCCATGCCCATGCACGAGTGTATCCCCTGCAATGTATGTTGATACTACCCACACAACACCTCTGTCATTGAGGGCAGTGCAGAAGTCAGGGGGAGGACTTCCATTTCATCCATGTCTCTCGTGCTGTGGTAGCCAGGAGGTTCTAATCCCCACAGCGCTGATTTACAGGCAGGAAGTAGTATGTGCAAAATTTGGTTCAAGTCGATTCAATGGTATTGGTAGGAAATGCTGGATAGCACACATACCCGTACACACATATCCATTTATCTATGGAGTGTGTCTCCTAACAGTCATCAGGTGCATGTTCCCTTGTGTTTCGGCAGATATTTGTAATTTAGTTGTCGTGGTGTGTAGCTGGATTCAGCAGAAACAACAGCTCATCAAGTCTTTCACGTGACGACCTGTGCAGATGGAAAGCATTAGCTGTTTCCTGCTAACAACAAAATGATTTTCAAAGAGGAATTTTACATGGTCATTGAATTGAGTGGTCTCACATTACTGTAATGCTATATTCTTTTCATCGATGTGTATTATCAGGTACATCAAAACACGAAGAATAAGCTATTGTTACAGCAGCGACAGAGAAGAGCTGCTGCATGGCGCCAGCAGTGAGCCAGTCTGGATGGTGCTTCTCTGCTGGAGTAATGGTTATTCTTCGTGTTGTACTGTCTCTGTTTATAAACGTCGATAAACGAACATCGCAGTAGTCTAACTTTAGACGGTTCAATCGAATAGGCACGTAAAATTCCGCTTTAAAAGTCATTTTGTTCGTAACGGGGAACAAACCCATGGAATTCACGGAAGTTCACAGGGATTTTCTTTTATTTATTTATTTTTTTTAGCACGGTAGGATAACTACCCTGCACTGACCTGAATGACACGGGTGTTGTGTAGGTAGTATCAACGTATTGTGTGTGTGTGTGTGTGTGTGTGTGTGTGTGTGTGTGCGTACGTGTACGGTATGCCCAAAAAAAGTTGAGCTTCGTTGCGAAGTTGTCAATGCCTTTCGGTAACCTTCGTGTGCATTGTCTTTTGCTACCACTGCCTGACGCCTCGGAGGCATGGAATTAAGGGCTGTTGAATAAATATTACAGGGGCGTTTGTGTTCAAATGTGTTACTTCTTTGTAGTAATGAATATGAACTCAAATTATTCCGGTTGTAATACAACTCAATGAATGCAAGACAAATGACATTTAAGGTATTTACTAATTACTTAACTCCGTGTCTCATCTCACATCGCATTTTGTTTTTCGTAGCTCTTCGGGATGTCAAAATAACTTACTATAGTTTAGGCATAAGTCGCTGTGAAATTACCACCTGGAAAATTTCCGTAAACTCGAAACTGGTAATGTTTCCCTTAATTGTGGTTAATTGCTGCTGTACACCACAAACATTCCTATTATACAAGCACGATTTTCAAATAATACTGTTATTTCACAAACTACATGTTTGTGTGTTGATTCTTGGTTCTGGAGGTTTTGCGTTGCACGAAAGTCTGTTGAGTCTTTTCGGAGAAAAGGAAATAAATTTAAAACCCTACTAGACTAGAGCCTCACTGAAAGTTCAGTGAATTTAGTATATTATTCAAAAAATGAAAACTTTTTTACAAGTCTTAAGTTTGTATGTAGTCTGTTTAGGTTTTTGTGTTGATAACGCCACGTAGTGCTCTGTATGAAAATCGCTGAGTGCGCTGTGAGCAGTCGGTGGCTGGCTGGACTCATTGTTGGAATATTCGCTTAGGTGGTGTTGGCTGGGCAGTTGGATGTGAACAGCGCGTAGCGTTGTGCAGTTGGAGGTGAGCCGCCAGCAGTGGTGGCTGTAGGGAGAGAGTTGCCAGAGTTTTGAGCGGACGACCTGGACGTGTGTCCATATGAAAAAAGAAAATTGTTTAATTGGGTGTCACACACACACACACACACACACACACACACACACACACACTTATATATATATATATATATATATATATATATATATATATATATAACTTTTGAATATTATTAAGGTAAATACTTTGTTTGTTCTCTATCAAAACCTTTCATTTCCTAACTATGCGTATCAGTAGTTAGTGGCTTCAGTAGTTAGAATCTTTTATTTAGCTGGCAGTATTGGCGCTCGCTGTATTGTAGTAGTTCGAGTATCGAAGATTTTTGTGAGGTAAGTGATTCATGAAATGTGTAGGCTATTGTTAATCAGGGCCATTCTTTTGTAGGGATTATTGACAGTCAGACAGCGTTGCGCTAAAAAATATTGTGTGTCAGTTTAGTGATGATCAGAATAAGTAAAGAGAGAAATGTCAGAGTACGTTCAGTTTTGCTCAGCTGTTTAAAATCAAATAACTTAGAAGTTTACCAGCACAGTCATTCTTAATTTTCAAGAGCGTATAGCGTCCCCAGCGTAATAATAAGAAAATACTTAAAAACAGTATTTATAAAGAAGAGACAGTTAAAAATTGAATAATATATGTTTTTCTCATCTATCCGTATTATAATAATTTCTCTGTGTAAGTTTCAAGGGCAAAGAAGTATAACAAAATGATCTAATGAGACGACAAGATACGCTATTTTGTTAATTTTTTAGTCGTCTTCACTTCTTCTCTTGTCTTAGTTGCGTGTAGACGGACATCTTGCGAGTGCTGGCAAATGTAAGCATATTTGTACTAATTAAGCAGATAATATATTGATTTAATATGATTGTTCACTTTTAATTTGTAAAAGGTGATCCCGATTTCATGTCCGCCTTCCTTTGAATTAACCTGCATTCGAGTAATTTACAGTTCAACAATCGCAGCGGCCGGTGCAGCCAACGACGCCATTACGTGGCGATATTAACTTATAAAATTTAGCGGAAGCGAAAAACACAGCTTGCCGACCCTGCAGACAATACGCAGCTTTAAGATTCTTATTTTCAGTACAACAGCCGAGAGCCAGAGCCAGGATTCCGACTACAATGCAATGGTTAACGGAGGTAGGATGAAATACTCTCGCGCGTGTATGAGCCGCAATTGTAATTAATAACTAAAGATTTTTTGCTTTAAAGTGAGCTGACTAGCCGAGGAAATTAACATGAAAAGTGTGGTGTCACCGCCAGACACCACACTTGCTAGGTGGTAGCCTTTAAATCGGCCGCGGTCCGTTAGTATACGTCGGACCCTCGTGTCGCCACTATCAGTGATTGCAGACCGAGAGCCGCCACATGGCAGGTCTAGGGAGACTTCCTAGCACTCGCCCCAGTTGTACAACCGACTTTTCTAGCGATGGTTCACTGACAAAACACGCTTTCATTTGCCGAGACGATAGTTAGCATAGCCTTCAGCTACGTCATTTGCTACGACCTAGCAAGGCGCCATTACCAGTTACTATTGATACTGTGAATAATGTACCGTCCAGAGCGACGTTCACCATTAATGGATTAAAGTTAAGTATTCCACCAGCTACGTCCGTTTTTTCTGAAGTCTAATTTCCTTCTCCTGTTCCAGACCTCACGCCGGCCTGCGTGAGCTGGGACACGTACCTTTCAGCTTCCTCTAGTGACCTGGTAGTGGCTTTCCTGCCAACCTAGAACATTGGCGACGAGGCAATACCGCGTTCTTAACTATACTGCCCTGATTTAGTTGTGTAATGGCTTCGCCACCATCTCCGGATGTACTGTCCGAAATTTTATTGCTTACAGAATCAGCAGACGCAGGCCTTACTGGATGCCCATGGACAACTCATCCAGGGTCAACGTGCGATGCAAAACGATGCGGCAGCCGCCACTCCACCGCTAACGCAGCCACAACACGCAGTTGCATCAACGTTTCGTCCGTTTGATGCTGCACTGGAAAGCTGGACGGAGTGGTCACGCCAATTTGGATTCCATCTCGCCGCCTACAGAATTCAAGGTAACGAGCGGCAGCCGTTTTTGTTGTCTTTGGTCGGCGTACAAATGTACTGTGTGATAGTCAAATTATTTCCCCGACGCGACGTAACAGCTCTGTCCTACGACGAAATTTTGTCTGCATTAGATGCATATTTCAAAGAATCAGTCAATGTAGTTGCCAAACGGTATACCTTCTTTCGTACAAAACATATGGCAGGTCAGACTAATCGGGAGTGGGTTGCAACCTTGCAAGGCCTTACTAGGGATTGTGCTTTTGAGTGTCACTGTGGACTCCCTTATTCAGATACTATGGTACGTGATGCAATTGCACAGAACGTTTCTGATGTTCGTATAAAGGAACAGATTTTGAAACTAGTCAATCCCTCCCTTCAACAAGTGATGGACATAGTGGATCGACAGGACAGACTTGACTTTGCTCAGGAATCATTTGAAACTTTGCCACCCGTGTGTCACGTTGACCAGCCCGCTGGGCGAGCTGCACGGAACAGTAAACAGCCCTCGTGCCAGGCCGCGCCGCTGCCGCTAGGCTCTCAGCCACGTGTACAGTGCCGGCAAGCAAATGCAGTGCTAAAGTCATGCCCACGGTGTGCTACTAGACATTCGCGTGAGAATTGTCCGTCACGCCAAGCTATTTGCTTTTACTGTAGTAAAAAAGGACATGTTCAAAGTGTTTGCCAGAAAAAACTCAGATCGGAAACTCAAAACCATTCCAGGCCCTTTGCTTCGCTCCGGAATCGGAATCGAACCAAGGATACTCAGGCTCGCGAACCATCGCCCATGGAAATTCATATAGTCCATTCCACTCCGCCCAGTGCCACTCTCTCTAATGGTGACTGTGTTCGTCCCCCGAATAGTGTGTGTCGACATCGCCGGAACTCCCGTCAAGTCGCAAGTGCTTTTGTACCAGTGTCAGTTCACATTGCACAAGACAGTCGCTCTTGTCGTCAGCAGGATAATAAACTTTTTGTGAACTTGGACATTAACGGCAAAGTGATACCATTCCAGCTCGATATTGGGACTGCAGTTTCACTGATCAATCAAGACACTTACAAACTGCTGGGCGCACATCTGTTGTGTGCTGCAAATGTTAAGTTAACTAGCTATTGAGATCAAGCGATCCCTGTGTTAGGACAGTACAGTCTTCTTGCAGAATACATAGGACAAACAAAACTTGTGTCATTTTATGTCCTTCGTTCTTCTTCTGCAGTGAACTTGTTTGGTTTCGATTTATTTCAGTTGTTTAACTTGTCTATAGTAAATCAGGCCCTATCAGTGAACCAGACTGTGCCTTCAGACAGTGTTTCTCGTCTATGTGAATAATTTACAGACATTTTTGCACCGGACCTCGGTTGCGCTAAGAACTACACTCCTAGAAATGGAAAAAAGAACACATTGACACCGGTGTGTCAGACCCACCATACTTGCTCCGGACACTGCGAGAGGGCTGTACAAGCAATGATCACACGCACGGCACAGCGGACACACCAGGAACCGCGGTGTTGGCCGTCGAATGGCACTAGCTGCGCAGCATTTGTGCACCGCCGCCGTCAGTGTCAGCCAGTTTGCCGTGGCATACGGAGCTCCATCGCAGTCTTTAGCGAGGGCGTATAGTGGGCATGCGGGAGGCCGGGAGGACGTACCGCCGAATTGCTCAACACGTGGGGCGTGAGGTCTCCACAGTACATCGATGTTGTCGCCAGTGGTCGGCGGAAGGTGCACGTGCCCGTCGACCTGGGACCGGACCGCAGCGACGCACGGATGCACGCCAAGACCGTAGGATCCTACGCAGTGCCGTAGGGGACCACACCGCCACTTCCCAGCAAATTAGGGACACTGTTGCTCCTGGGGTATCGGCGAGGACCATTCGCAACCGTCTCCATGAAGCTGGGCTACGGTCCCGCACACCGTTAGGCCGTCTTCCGCTCACGCCCCAACATCGTGCAGCCCGCCTCCAGTGGTGTCGCGACAGGCGTGAATGGAGGGACGAATGGAGACGTGTCGTCTTCAGCGATGAGAGTCGCTTCTGCCTTGGTGCCAATGATGGTCGTATGCGTGTTTGGCGCCGTGCAGGTGAGCGCCACAATCAGGACTGCATACGACCGAGGCACACAGGGCCAACACCCGGCATCATGGTGTGGGGAGCGATCTCCTACACTGGCCGTACACCACTGGTGATCGTCGAGGGGACACTGAATAGTGCACGGTACATCCAAACCGTCATCGAACCCATCGTTCTACCATTCCTATACCGGCAAGGGAACTTGTTGTTCCAACAGGACAATGCACGTCCGCATGTATCCCGTGCCACCCAACGTGCTCTAGAAGGTATAAGTCAACTACCCTGGCCAGCAAGATCTCCGGATCTGTCCCCCATTGAGCATGTTTGGGACTGGATGAAGCGTCGTCTCACGCGGTCTGCACGTCCAGCACGAACGCTGGTCCAACTGAGGCGCCAGGTGGAAATGGCATGGGAAGCCGTTCCACAGGACTACATCCAGCATCTCTACGATCGTCTCCATAGGAGAATAGCAGCCTGCATTGCTGCGAAAGGTGGATATACACTGTACTAGTGCCGACATTGTGCATGCTCTGTTGCCTGTGTCTATGTGCCTGTGGTTCTGTCAGTGTGATCATGTGATGTATCTGACCCCAGGAATGTGTCAATAAAGTTTCCCCTTCCTGGGACAATGAATTCACGGTGTTCTTATTTCAATTTCCAGGAGTGTATAAAGCACATTTGGAACTGAAAGTAAACGCGCAACTGAAATTTTTCAGAGCGCGCAATGTTCCCCACGCATTGCGTGATGAGGTCGCAAAAACATTACACGATTTGGAATCACAAGGTGTAATTGAACGTGTGCAGGCTTCTCTCTGGGCATCATCCTTAGTAATTTTGCCAAAAGCTTCGGGAAAATTGAGACTTTGTGTGGACTTCAAGGCAACACTGAATCCACAACTAGTGACTGCAACTTTTCCTTTACCGTGCCTGGAAGTTCTTTTTGAGAAACTGTGCCCGGGTAAATATTTTTCGAAGTTGGACCTAGCAGATGCGTACTTGCAAATACCAGTGGACGAAGAATCCCAGCGCGTTTTGGCGGTTAACACGCATCTTGGTTTGTATCGATTTAAACGACTGCCATTCGGGTGTGCATCCGCCCCTGCATTGTTTCAGCAATATCTAAAAACTGTTTGTGGGTCGGTCCCTACTGCAGCAAACTCTCTGGACGATTTTGTGATCTCCGGAAAGACGGAAGAAGAACATTTAGCCAATCTCAGAACATTATTTCAGGTCTTGCGACAAGAAGGTCTTCCACAGACTATTGTTTACGACAATGGCCCACAATTCATGTCTGCAGAATTTCAATCATTCTGCAAGGCTAATGGTATTCAACATCTGTTCCGCGCCGTTTTCGCCACAGTCAAACGGTGCCGCTGAACGATTGGTCAGGACTTTCAAGTCACAGATGTTGAAGTTGAAAGAGTCGCATTCTCGGGAGGACGCGTTATTGCTCTTTTTGTCCTCGTATCGCTCTCAGCCCCGAGATGGTCGCTCGCCGGCTGAGTTGCTCCACGGTCGCCCTCATCGAACCTTGATGTCTTTGCTACATCCGCCGCATCAGGTTCCTGTGCAGCGGCAGACACCTGCTTTTTCCCCAGGCGACGTTGTCTACTACCGCCACTATCGAGGTTCACAGCGTTGGCTCGAATGGCTCATTCTTCGCTGCCTCGGCCGCGCTATGTATCTGGTTTTGGGGGCCTCTGGTGAGGTGCGTCGACATCTCAATCAGCTGCGCCTCTGTCGTCGCACGGGATCTGCCGCTCCCCGTCTGGTTTCAGCGACGGTTCCGTCCAGTCAGCGCCCTGGGGAACCATCTACTGGCTCGCCTCGGCCCCAGGTGTTACCGACGCTGCCTTCCATTTTGTCCTATGGTGACCCGCCGCCGCCGCCGCCGCCGCCGCCGCCGCCGCCGCCAGTTCTCCCTCCGGCGACGCCCGCAGTGGACGCGTCGCTGCAACCGCCGGGCGCCTCCCTGGGTCACGCGCCGCCTATCGCTTCCCGTGACCAGTTGTCCATCGACATGGAACTCTTGCCCGCTCCGGACCATATGTCGTCTTCGCCCGTCGGGTGCCCCGGCCCGATGGAGGTCGACCCTTCAGCCCCTCCTGTGTCTCTGCGGGCGCATACACCGCATGTTGGCATGCACCCTGGAGCAGGTTTTCAGGCGCTTCCTAGCTCCCCGCGGTCTGAATGGCAGAGTGCGGGTGGCACAGCCTCGCCTGTTGTTAGGCTTCCCACCTCGTCGCATACGTCAACATGGGGTCCTCCCCACGGCGGGCGGAAGCCTTATGCCACAACCGTACGCCGATTTGCGGGGGAGGAATGTGGTGTCACCGCCAGACACCACACTTGCTAGATGGTAGCCTTTAAATCGGCCGCGGTCCGTTACTATACGTCGGACCCGCGTGTCGCCACTATCAGTGATTGCAGACCGAGCACCGCCATACAGCAGGTCTAGAGAGACTTCCTAGCACTAGCCCCAGTTGTACGACTTTGCTAGCGATGGTTCACTGACAAAATACGCCCTCATTTGCCGAGACGATAGTTAGCATAGCCTTCAGCTACGTCATTTGCTACGACCTAGCAAGGCGCCATTACCAGTTACTATTGATACTGTGAATAATGTACCGCCCAGAGCGACGTTCACCATTAATGGATTAAAGTTAAGTATTCCACCAGCTACGTCTGTTTTTTCTGAAGTCTAATTTCCTTCTCCTGTTCCAGACCTCACGCCGGCCTGCGTGAGCTGGGACGCGTGCCTTTCGGCTTCCTCTAGTGACACGGTGTTGGCTCTCCTGCCAACCTACAACAAAAAGCTTATTCCATTGTTCATTAACGTAACAAATAATTCATACTGACGGTTAATATTGTTAAAAAATGAACTTCACAAAAGCATTTAATTGTAAATCAAAATTAAATGAAATATCAGTTTCATTAAGGCCCACCACGTAAGTCAGCAACAATCAACATTACCAATAAATAATATATTAAATTACGACGGCCGACGGACGCGAGATTGGCGGCGCAACTTTGGGGCCAGATCAAAGAAAATGCGAGATTTTGCCTATATGAATTCTTTTACATGTACAACAACAAAACCACACCCTGAGGAGATCTGGAGAAGAAAAAGTGTAGAAAAGAAATAGGATTACGTGAAAGAGAAATAACAAAGTTGTGGCCTATTGTGCAAGTGTAACGTCCCCTTAGAAGAACTGTATACGAGACTGTGCTTAAACTGACACAATATTTTTAGCGCAACGCAATCTGACTAGCAAAAATCCCTACAAAAGAATGGCCCAGACAAACATTAAACTATACTTTTCACAAATCACTTACCTCACAAAAATCTTCGTTACTCGAACTACTGCAATACAGCGAGCGCCACTATTGCCAGCTAAATGAAAGATTCAAACTACAGAAGGCACTAACTACTGATAGGCATAGTTAGCAATTGAAAGATGATAATAGAGAACAAACAATGTATTTACCTTAACAGTCATAATATATATAGTAGTTCATAATATCCACTATTACAAATTATCAAAACTCCGCCATCTCTCTCCCCAAATCCACCACTGCTGGCGGCTCACCTCCAACTGCGCAACGCTATGCGCTGTTCACATCCAGCTGCCGCTGCCCAACACTACAATGCAGACAACAATGCAAACTAGCCACAGGCTGCACACAGCACAGCCAGTGATTTTCATACAGAGCGCTACGTAACGTTGCCAATAAGAAAACATAAACAGCCTACTTACATAGCCCCCATGCTCCCCACAAAAAATTTTACAAATTGTTTTGGGCACTGGGCAATACATATTTGTTAAAATTTTTCATAATCGTAATTACAATAACAAAGAAATCAAATGCACACACTTATTAATACGATGGTGGTCAAAAGCTAAAATTTTCTCACAGTCCATAAAGACAGTCCTGATCATTCAACACAGTGAAACTGCCGTTTCTTTCCTCAAAGTCTATTAAGACAGTCCTGGTCATTCATCACAGTGAAACTGCCGTTTCTTTTCTCAAAGTCTGAGCAGTAATAGACAATGCACGCGGAAGTAGTGGATTTCCATGCAGTCTTGAAGCTGTAGTGTTGTCCTTCCAACGGAAAGACAGTGCTGACTCTTGACATGCTGACAGGTAATGGGTCACAACAGAGCAAACCCACAGCAGAGTCATTCGAAGTTTTGAAGAATATTGGTAGGTAGATCATCGACCTACTATAGTCTTGGTAGAGAATATGGTATTGGTGGGCCACCAGAGGTGCAGACCCACTGCAGATCTTGTAGAAACGATGGTATTGGTGCACCATCAGAGATGCAGACCCACTGTAGTCCTTGTAGAGATAATGGTATTGGTGAGTCATCAAAGGAGCAGACCCACTGTAGTCCTTGTAGATTTGGCCAGCAGCCATCTGTTGCGACTGTGCAGGGTGCACAATCACCATTGAAGAGTCTTGCAGTTAATATAACAAGTCCATAACCACCACTTGTGCATGCACAAAGTTTTTGGAATTGTCCTTAGAAGTCTTGCAGACAATACAGCAAGTCCATAAACCACCACTCGTCCACGCAAGAAATTTTTGGAATTGTCCTTAGAACCAGCAATGCTGTTATCCAGTCCCTTGCTGAATTATCAACACACATGCAAACACTAACAGTCCCAACTTCTCACATATTGTGCATTACTATGACCAACAGAAATGTGTGCAGTGAAATGAATGCTTACAAGTTACTTAATTTGATGAACTGGTGTCAATTACAATATTATAACATGAGAATACAATTACAAAGGTACAAAATACATCATTAAAGAACATAACAATACAGATAACATTTGTAGTACAAGCTTTACAACAGAATAGAAATAAACATATACATCAGTGTTACAGGAATTATGACATAAGTAAATACATAAAAGATCAGAATAATTATTGAAACATCAACTTCACACATGAGCATTAAAACAAAACAGAATAAATAATGTCTAAGCATATTTACAAGGTAAATAACATATTATTAATGCCAATTATATTTGAGGAGAACAGTATTCCTCATCATAGTGAATGTAGCTTAATATTAGAAGACAAAATTCTATGAAACTACACAGAGACAGGAAGAAAACAAATACACAAGGGTACACAAACACATAGTGGGATAACACAAAAGGAAAGGACAGGGTTCGTTTTCAGTGTAACATTTGGTACTGCAGTCCAACCCAAAACTTCATTCCATAGATCTTTCGTCTTATTTCAACCTTTGCTTCCACCAAAAAAATCCTATCCAAGCATGCTTTCTGTATTTATTTCACATCCTCTTTCAAAAATAGTTTTTCTCCACTGTGCACTACTTTTTTTTGGCCAAACTATATTCTTATAGCTTCTTAATGCATTTCTTCCAATTCATCGTAGTTAGTTTCTTATATAGTCTACCCCCTCTTAAGCTAACTTAAATCTACTGAGCTCAGATGCGAAACTAAGGGACGAGGCAATGCAGCAGCATAAAACAATTAACACAAACATCAAGGACAAAAAATAGGCAAAGCAATTGCAGTACTACAACTAATATAAGGCACTGTGCAGCAAACAAGAAAAATAAAACAGTAGTAAAACTAGCTTAGAAGAGTAACACAAAGTCAAATTCAGTAACACTATGCCTGGCAAACAGCAGTAACTTATACCTAAACATGACATAGCTCAAGCAGAAAAAATATTACAGTAAAAACAACAACGCAGAAAAGGGAAATGTCTATTCACATCTTAATGTCTATGTAATTAAAGTGGAGCACCACAACTTATTCTACGAAAAATATTACCAAGTAGTTGAAAAGAAAATTCCATATGCAATTCCTGTGAAGGGAAATGTCTTTTTATGCTCCTTCGTTTTTTTGAATAGATCATAAAATTATTTACTGGATCTGTAGGCATAAAATATTTATAATAGTACATATATTAAATTTTATTTTAACCAATGCTGCAGTGCAGCTAGAAACTAGATACTAAACAAAATAAGTAAATAAGTACATAAAGCAAGCCATATGGCATTTCTCTCAACTAGCAAGACAATAGCTGTGAAATGTTTCTCATCGTTTCATTAAGCATTTTAGTAAATATCATAAATTAAGAGCTCGACAGTATGAACCTATTATGTTTTCAAGTTTGAGCGTGTCTTATTTACGATGCTTTCTACAAACGAATGTCAACAGCGAGGATAATGGCCTCCCTTTTTTTTTTCTACCTGTGCCTCTGGAAAGGCACTCTGTAATGGCTTGTTCTCCAGGCGTCTGACACAGCTGGGTGCCCACGACGCATTACGTGCAGG
Organism: Schistocerca cancellata; assembly: GCF_023864275.1. NCBI lineage: Eukaryota > Metazoa > Arthropoda > Insecta > Orthoptera > Acrididae > Schistocerca > Schistocerca cancellata. Next base: position 254,494,471 of record NC_064634.1, read on the forward strand.
TGGTCACTTAACTTTCTTACGGAAATATTTATGACAGTAGTTTCCACTACAGTGACAGTCTCATATACAAAATTTCACGGGTCGAGAATTTGCGTTGCAAATGTGTAGAAACAAAATCTTATGAATATAACAGTGTCCAAAAAATTTTTGCCGGCATTGTGATACATTTACGCATTTACATACATTTCATAACACTTACATGTACGATTCTTGGTTTCCAACAACCTTTTTCACAAATCAGAGTGCCTAACCACTACTCCTTATTCCTTACCTTGTTACACATATACATATTCGTCGACATTCTTCAATATTTCATCATTATAAATATTTAGCATAATCAAATTCCTCATATAACATCGGCTTATTGATCATAAACATACCTCAACAGCAAAATACACATCATCGTCGTAAAAATAACATCATAACACCTCAGTCAAATCTAAAAAAAGTCGTAGCTTTCTGCAATAATTTCAAACCATAAAAAATATTCTCTGCTCATTTCAATAGCGTCATCTACCTCAAACGTACTTTAAAATCATTCTCCCTTACCAAATACATCATTCAAAGCTATCATAGTATCACAATGGGTCCGAAAAAATATGAAAAGTTCACAAAGTACAGACAAAATACAATTTCGTAAGTGTGAAGTTATACAACGGTGTAATTGCGTAAATATCTGTCACTGACGTAGTAAAAACATTTGTCTCTCTCAGTTGAATGATCAGATAGCTGTGTAATTTATGTATTAGAGAAATATGGTACCGATGTGTAAAGTTGTATAAGCAAATACCATATTAGCTAGGGCTCCTTGTGCTTGCAACACACATGATACACAAAGTAAGCGTGTGCCCCCCATGAGGATTAATGTAATTATAACCTCAGGTGTTACAGATTACAAGAATGGAATGAAATGTATTACGGAAAACCTTTGTATCATTGTACTTCAAATATATTTAAAAATAAATGACTTAAGTAGAAAATTAATCACTCAAATGTGTGTCCTGTAGCGCTAAATGTGCGACTTGCTGTAAGGTAATCTCTGTGGAAATGTCGTAGTTATTTTCCTCCGAAAGCTAAGTTCTGCAGAAATCAATGTACTTACCTCATGATAAACAAAAGTGAAATGCTTTGCGTATAGATATCTTAGTTATTACGCTTATTGCCGTGATAAAGAAAGTACTGTGCTGTAACGTATTGTTGTCCTACGGAAAAGGCTGTCTCCTTGTAGCTATACCACAAAAGTTACTACTAAAACATGTTTTACTTTCCAGAATAATACATAAAACTGTGCAGACATAAAACAGAAACACCGCAAAAGCAACATTGTAAATTGTCACTCATTAGTAGCGTCATGATAAAATCGTGTAGCTGTTACATAAACTAATCACTGTATCATCTGGTATCTCACATAAAGTACCTTAAATCCAGAATGTATTTTCAAGTAAACCAAAATGTTGCATTAGAATCTCATTTGCAGTACCAGTATATGTTCTAAGTATGTGAGCCTTATAGTTGTTACGTAATCGTGCAACTAACAAGCAAGAATGTACACACACAATAACACTGTGTCGTCTGTTCGCAATAACAAAGCATTTGTAATTTCTGTTTAAATAAGTTATCTTGGTTCTTGAGTGGATATTGAACTTCAAAACATTGTTGCATGTTAACAGTTTCTCAGTGTGGCAAATTGTACAAGTAGCGTGAAGTGAAAATTGCAAAGACTAAGTTAAAAAGCAGATTATCTGTCAATAAATGGTTTTACATGTGAAATGTGGTGTAAACCTTTACTCTTCCTAGTACGCAGAGTTTCAACTTCAACACAATTATCATGTGGTATTCGCCTGTAAAGTATACTGGACTTTTGCTCAAGGTTAGCGTCAATGTTATTTTTCTCTGAGCCAGCCAGCGCACGCGGCAGCCTGCGGTGCGAGTCATTGTCTGTTCCTTTGTTGGCGCGCATCGTTATTGGGATTTGGAGACCTAACTTCTTCAAATTCATGTTGTCGAAAGTTCCCTGCTCTGTTTAAATCCCGCCAGTTCTGATGCAGTTCCGGTCTGTCGTTACGATCATATCGTCTGTCGTCATGTCAGTAGATTCCATAGTTTCTTTCTTGTTGGTCACGTGGTAGAGAATTTCTCCCTGAGTCGTAACTGTGCGCTGGACCGTTGCATCTAAAGTTATTCTGTCTCCCTTGATAATAATTATTTTGGTTCCCATATTGTCTGTTTCTCTGATTGTCTCTGTGGTAGTCATTACCGCGGAGAGGTGACCTTTCCCTGTAATTATTACTACTCTGCCAACGGTTGTCATACGAGTGGTGTCTGTTTTGGTCACGATTTACGTTATAAGAATAGCCTTGTCGTGTATTATTTCTGTTATCGCGGAATTGTGACAGATGTGACCTGTAATTGTTGTACTCCTGTTTTCGCGTTCCGCAATTGTCAGTGTCAATTTCCAGTTCTTGTAACAGTCCCTGAAAAGCTTCAATGTCGTCTTTGCAACGTCCTGCTAAAATAATATGTCTCAAATGTTCAGGCAGTTTGATTAAGCAAATGCGGATGAGTTCTGAGGGGCTGTATGGGTTTGACAGGTACTGATTCTTGTGCAACATGTTTTCAAAATATTTCACAAGACTGGAAAATTCAGATTGTTCGAAATGTTTCATCATTAAGATGCTATGCTTTACTCGGTCTTGTGTAGCTTCAGACCAATATGCTGAGAGGAAGGCATGATAAAATTCTCCTTCACTGTGACAATCGTGAATGACCGATCACATTCTTACAGCTGGTTCATTCTGCAAGTAGCCACACATAAATTCTAACCTGAGCTCCAATGACCAGTTGGGAGGAAAACAATGAGAAAATTGATGAAGCCATGCTTGTGGATGAATGTCGTTGCCAGAATTCTTAAATGTTTTGAATTTACGTGTAGTAATGAACAGCTTATAGTCGAAATCATCGTGTCGGCGAGTCGCACATCGCTCATTGTTACTTCGTTTCGGCGGTTCCATCTCAAAATCCAATGCGCCTTGCCAATTTCTTTCATAATTTCCGAAGTGTCCTGTGTTATTATTTTGTGGTTGTTCCGTATTTCTATGTCCCTCTTCCCGTACTGGAACGTGAGTGTCCTCTGAAATATGTAATTCTTGTATTACCTGTGTCAACTGATCTTGTACTTCCCGGATTTCTCTTTTGTACTGTGTATTGATTTGATTTTGATTTTGTTTGAATTTTCTAATTTGTTCATACTCTTCTGTGTCAGTGAAGGCTACGGGTCTTGTGTCATTCAGATCATAATCTACCTTTGTAGATAAGTTAGTGACCTGATCCGAAAGTTCGGCTACTTTCTCCGATAGTGAACACATTTCCTCAGTGTGTTTTTCTGAACCGAGTTTCAGAGTGTCCATTTGTGTTGAAATCGAATCTACTGTGTCCTTTAAGTTTTCCTGAGTTTTTGCAAGTTGCATAACCGAATCGGTAGATGCAACTGAGTCAATTTTAGCCCACAAGGTCTCATGATTTTCATGAACAATGGTTTGCAGTTCTTTTATGGCTGCTTCGTGATTCTGTAATGCAATTCATGCCGCGAAAAAATAGGTTGAAAATGCTCACAAATTTGTGTTTTTACGTCATTACAGTTTTTTTGACATTTCGATTCAATGTTATGTAACTCAGTAGTTAAATCTTCACGTGTTTGTTCAAGCGTGATGTGAAGATTTTGTTCCATTGCGTCTAACTGTTGCTGTGTTTGTCTCTGGTGTTGTTCCATTGTGTCTAACTGTTGCTGTGTTTGTCTCTGGTGTTGTTCCATTGTGTCTAACTTTTGAAGCCTTTGTCCCATTTGTCTCTGATTTTGTTCCATTTGTTGCATTAATTGCAATAATAATGTATTAGTGTCTGGAATCTGTTTCTCTATGCTTTTTGGCAGTGCATTTTCACCGGCAACATTCACATTTTGACAAGCAGAAAATGTGTCTTGACTCATTTGAGAAAACGGTGAGGACGCAAAACCTGAATCTACAGTATTTGCAAAATTGTGTCCTATCATTTCGGATTCCTGAGGCGAGCTGTTGCCGAGCGATCGATCGATAATGTTTCCCTGTTCACTAATTGTTTCACTGCCTATGCCATTGTTTGCCACCCGCTCCATTTCCCTATGCACAGTTACCAAATTACTATGTTGAACATTAGTTAATTCATTACATGGTGGCGCTAACACACTACTTTTGTCTTCACTGTCATTTCTCAGTTTACTTTGGAGCCTAGTATTACGTTTTTCACACGCCATTATTGTCACAATATTTCACACAACAACACAGAAAAACACAATTTGAAGAGCAAAAGTAGGGGAATACATTAACATAGCACTGAAAATAATATCTAGTTAATTGCAAGCGCAGCTGCGAAATACTTGGTGCAAATCTACATGCATGCCACAACTGTTTTACTGTACAACAATGAAAGACTGCAACTACAAAGGAGATTCTCAATACAATTACGCACTAGCAATAAATAAAATCTACACTAATTACACAAACTACAAGAAAAAATCAGAAGATTCCAGTGAGGTATCCTGGCAGGGTCGCCATATGTAACGTCCCCTTAGAAGAATTGTATACGAGACTGTGCTTAAACTGACACAATATTTTTAGCGCAACACAATCTGACTATCAAAAATCCCTACAAAAGAATGGCCCAGACAAACATTAAACTATACCTTTCACAAATCACTTACCTCACAAAAATCTTCGTTACTCGAACTACTGCAATACAGCGAGCGCCACTATTGCCAGCTAAATAAAAGATTCAAACTACAGAAGGCACTAACTACTGATAGGCATAGTTAGCAATTGAAAGATGATAATAGAGAACAAACAATGTATTTACCTTAACAGTCATAATATATATAGTAGTTCATAATATCCACTATTACAAATTATCAAAACTCCGCCATCTCTCTCCCTACATCCACCACTGCTGGCGGCTCACCTCCAACTGCGCAACGCTACGCGCTATTCACATCCAGCTGCCGCTGCCCAACACTACAATGGCAGACAACAATGCAAACTAGCCACAGACTGCACACAGCACAGCCAGTGATTTTCATACAGAGCGCTAAGTAACGTTGCCAATAAGAAAACATAAACAGCCTACTTACACAAGCATCCTGTACAGCTCAGTGCGGAATATCGAACCCATATGCACATGGGATACCTTCGGTGAAAAAAAAAATAGTAAGTAAAGTGCAAATTAAATTATGTGTAATTGTGTGCTCATGTGTTTATTTTTTGGAGGGAATAATTATTCGTTTATGTGTCAATGTTAAGGATTTGTCAGTGGCTTAAAGTGAATTTATTATGGGTAGGATAGGACAATCTAAAGCATCTGTACCAGATGAACAAAATTCTGTTAACATGGTAAGTGAGGATCATTTGCGAAACGTAAACGAATCTCAAACCACCGCCTCGGATAACATAATTTCCGGATCGGGGGGCAAGGATCTGTGGACGGTGAATGACTCTCCACAGCAGAATGGGAATAGAATAACAACAACTCCACTGCCTGGGCAGGGGGGCCAATCGAGTACTAGATTAAGCAGGGCACCAGTATGCTCACCGATTGCAGACCCATTTGCAGAATTTCTGTGCAGGTTAGAAGAAAGAGATAGGGAGAGAGATCAGAAATTTGCACTGATGCTCTATGAGCAAGACCAACAAAGAGAACAGAAAGAAAGAGAAAAAGAATGATTCTCAGAACAGAGGGAAAAAGAAAGAGACGAAAAACTGCCTCAGATGCTCTATGAGCAAGACCAACAAAGAGAACAAATAGAAAGAGAAAAAGAAAGAATCTCAGAACAGAGGGAAAAAGAAAGAGACGAAAAACTGGCTCAGATGCTCTATGAGCAAGAGCAACAAAGAGAACAGAAAGAAAGGGAAAAAGAAAGAATTTCAGAACAGAGGGAAAAAGAAGGAGACGGAAAACTGGCTCAGATGCTACATGAGCAGGAGAAAAAATTAACGCAAAAGCTCATTGAGCAAGAGCAGCGCAGCGCAGCATCCAAAGCGAACTTGCCGAGATGCGGGACGCTTGCAAAGAAATACCCGAACTTGTGCAAAGCTTAGCCGGCGAGATGCAAAAACTGCAGATATCGCAGGCTAGGCTTGAAGACAATGTCCAGACTTTAACCAACCGCGTAGATAATGTGGAGATAGATGCACGTAATAGTATGGATACATATTTGGAAGAGCAAGCTCAAAAAGTCGAAAAAGAATTAAATGGGTGGCTAGAGGTAAAGGATCGCGAGATATCTGCAGTGATTGAAAGCGATGTAAAAACAGCTGTAGAACAAGCGACTGCGGCCGTGAGTGTAAATATTGACGCCAGCGCTGCCGCACTACACGCCGAATTAACACACCAACAGGAGGTCGCGAGGAGACTGTCTGTGTTGGAAAGCAATGTAAACAGTGGTGGACAGATAATGAATCAGACTCCGCGTACTGATTACTATAATAACGCTGACGGTATGCAGGGTGCGAGTGCGCAACCGCAACCTAATGTGAATTAAGGGCACGAACAATATGCGATACCGCGCAGCGCATATCACGAAGTAATGAATGCCACAGAAGGTAGCAATCAGATGTGGAAAAAGGAGGACAATGTGATAAAACACAGGACACTCCAACACTTCAATAGCGAGAAACGAAATGTCCACCCTGTGGTATTCATTAAGAGCTTCAGGAATGTGTTTCCCAGGACATGGACGGAAAGACAAAGAATAACAGTTCGTGGTCTCCTTTATTCAAGGTGACGCAGCTCTGTGGGCCACCGAAGTACCCGAAAAATGTCTAACGATGCAACAGTTTGAAGGCGCATTCTTGCAAAAATTCTAATCCGATAGCGTCCAAGAAAGACTACGCAAGGAGTTTTACAATCCAGAAATGTACAGTCCTAAGGTGGGAACGTTACGCAAATATTTTGAAAAGTATACAAACAAAACCAGGTACTGCGAGGAGCCCATGTCCGATCGTGACATTATCAGATTAATAAAAATGAAGTTGCCAGTGAAATTAAAAGATATTTCATCAATGTGCCGAAATATGATATAGAACAATTCATGAGAATAGTGGATTCTGTTGACTTATTGATCGAAGACATGAAAATCGAAAACAAGTGGAAAAATACAGGCTGTAATCAACAAAAAGCCGATTACAATGGCAGCCCAGCCGCAGTAACGGTAGTAACTTAGTACCAAATGGTAACGGGAATAGGCAAGAGCACCGGCAACGCAATCGAGGCACAAAAAATGGCAATGGTTATAACGGCAACGGTTATAATCGTCAAAATCGGAGGAGACGTCATGATGGACGCGTGTTTAGTGGATATACTGGTAACGGCAATCCGCAATGACGGAACAACCGAAACCAGTGGGGTGGTTGTAATGAACCGACACCACTGTGGCAACAAAACACAGCGCCACAATGGAACACCGATCTAGGACCATCACAGAACATGTCAGGAAGTTACAACCGACCACCGCACATCCAGAGCCATACACAGTATCAAAATACACCATAGGGGAGGCAGGGCGGCCAACCCAACCGTAGCAAAAACAACAACCAGAACCACAATGTGAGATTAGTGGAAGTGACAGACAACTGTCAACCCACTAATGCTCATCCGTTAAACTAAAGACAGCCACAATACGCTCTCTGTTGTTGGCTGCAGGATGGTGTAGTGAGGGCACATTCACGGATGACAGCCATAAACTTTGTATGCTGAGATACAATGAGGGAATAAAAATAGAAAAGGAACTTCTAGATATACCACAGAAATGTAACCGAACCGACAAAAGTGTTGTGCAGGCTATATTGCAAGCAGATATGTACTGAGCACCAATACAGATAATAGTCGGTTCCGGTGCGTCATCCAACGTCACAAGTGCAAATTCTTACGAGTACTTGAGTCAAAATAATAGGATACCAGTATTGCCAGTAAAGAATTGTCGTGTAACTGGTGCAATAGGTGCACAATCTCATATCATAAAGCATCCGGTGCAAGTCGAGTTTACGGTAGGAAATGAAGCAATGAAAAGCTCGTTCCTAGTAGTTAAGGGATTATGCATCCTGGGGATGGAATTTTTACGACAGAGTCGACCTCTTGTGCAAGGAAGTAAGCCTTATGAATGAGGATAGACGTGTAATTTTTCCATTGTTGAGGACACGGGAAGTGCACGGCAAATATTGCCGGAGCTCTCAGTCTAGATTCGAAGAAATACAGGTAATGAATTTGTATTCTGAATTAAGTACAAGACAAGCATATTATAAAGAGTTTATTACTGAAGACAGAGAGGAAAAAAGAAAACTGATACCCATGAAAGTCATGGGTATCACCATAGTGAACGCATTGATGTGGCCAAGATCGACACGAAGCCCACGCCTACTACAGTAGTACAAGTTTATATGCCAACTAGCTCTGCAGATGATGAAGAAATTGATGAAATGTATGATAGTATAAAAGAAATTAATCAGATAGTGAAGGGAGACGAAAATTTAATAGTCATGGGTGACTGGAATTCGAGTGTAGGAAAAGGGAGAGAAGGAAACATAGTAGGTGAATATGGATTGGGGATAAGAAATGAAAGAGGAAGCCGTCTGGTAGAATTTTGCACAGAGCATAACTTAATCATAGCTAACACTTCGTTCAATAATCATAAAAGAAGGTTGTATACATGGAAGAATACCGGAGATACTAAAAGGTATCAGATAGATTGTATAATGATAAGAAAGAGATTTAGGAACCAGGTTTTAAATTGTAAGACATTTCCAGGGGCAGATGTGGACTCTGACAACAATCTATTGGTTATGAAATGCAGATTAAAATTGAAAAAACTGCAAAAATGTGGGAATTTAAGGAGATGGGACCTGGATAAACTGAAAGAACCAGAGGTTGTACAGAGTTTCAGGGAGAGCATAAGGGAACAATTGACAGCAGTGGAGGAAAGAAGTACAGTAGAAGAAGAATGGGTAGCTCTGAGGGATGAAGTACTGAAGGCAGCAGAGGATCAAGTAGATAAAAAGACGAGGGCTAGTAGAAAACCTTGGGTAACAGAAGAAATATTGAAATTAATTGATGAAAGGAGAAAATATAAAAATGCAGTAAATGAATCAGGCAAAAAGGAATACAAACTCTCAAAAATGAGATCGACGGGAAGTGCAAAATGGCTAAGCAGGGATGGCTAGAGGACAAATGTAAGGATGTAGAGGCTTATCTCACTAGGGGTAAGACAGATATTGTCTACATGAAAATTAAAGAGACCTTTGGAGAAAAGAGAACCACTTGTATGAATATCAAGAGATCAGATGGAAACCCAGTTCTAACCAAAGAAGGGAAAGCAGAAAGGTGGAAGGAGTATATAGATGGTCAATACAAGGGCGATGTACTTGAGGACAATATTATAGAAATGGAAGAGAATGTAGATGATGATGAAATGGGAGATACGATACTGCGTGAAGAGTTTGACAGAGTACTGATAGACCTGAGCCGAAACAAGGCCCCGGGAGTAGACAACATTCCATTAGAACTACTGACGGCCTTGGGAGAGCCAATCCTGACAAAACTCTACCATCTGGTGAGCAAGATGTATGAAACAGGCGAAGTACCCTCAGACTTCAAGAAGAATATAATAATTCCAATCCCAAAGAAAGCAGGTGTTGACAGATGTGAAAATTACCGAACTATGAGTTTAATGAATCACAGCTGGAAAATACTAACACGAATTCTTTACAGACGAATGGAAAAACTGGTAGAAGCCGACATCTGGGAAGATCAGTTTGGATTCCGTAGAAATATTGGAACACGTGAGGCACTACTGACCATACGACTTATCTTAGAAGAAAGATTAAGTAAAGGCAAACCTACGTTTCTAGCATTTGTAGGCTTAGAGAAAGCTTTTGACAATGTTGACTGGAACACTCTCTTTCAAATTCTAAAGGTGGCAGGGGTAAAATACAGGGAGCGAAAGGCTATTTACAATTTGTACAGAAACCAGATGGCAGTTATAAAAGTCGAGGGACATGAAAGGGAAGCAGTGGTTGGGAAGGGAATGAGACAGGGTTGTAACCTCTCCCCAATGTTATTCAATCTATATATTGAGCAAGCAGTAAAGGAAACAAAAGAAAAATTCGGATTAGGTATTAAAATCCATGGAGAAGAAATAAAAACTTTGAGGTTCGCCGATGTCATTGTAATTCTGTCAGAGGCAGCAAAGGACTTGGAAGAGCAGTTGAACGGAATGGACAGTGTCTTGAAAGGAGGATATAAGATGAACATCAACAAAAGCAAAACGAGGATAATGGAATGTTGTTGAATTAAGTCGGGTGATGCTGAGGGAATTAGATTAGGAAATGAGACACTTTAAGTCGTAGAGGAGTTTTGCTATTTGGGGAGCAAAATAACTGATGATGGTCGAAGTAGAGAAGATATAAAATGTAGACTGGCAATGGCAAGGAAATCGTTTCTGAAGAAGAGAAATTTGTTAACATCGAGTATAGATATAAGTGTCAGGAAGTAGTTTCTGAAACTATTTGTATGGAGTGTAGCCATGTATGGAAGTGAAAAATGGACGATAAATAATTTGGACAGGAAGAGAATAGAAGCTTTCGAAATGTGGTGCTACAGAATAATGCTGAAGATTAGATGGGTAGATCACATAAGTAGTGAAGAGGTATTGAATAGAATTGTGGAGAAGAGGAGTTTGTGGCACAACTTCACGAGAAGAAGAGACCGGTTGGTAGGACATGTTCTGAGGCATCAAGGGATCACAAATGTAGCATTGGAGGGCAGCGTGGAGGGTAAAAATCGTAGAGGGAGACCAAGAGATGAATACACTAAGCAGATTCAGAAGGATGTAGGTTGCAGTAGGTACTGGGAGATGAAGAAACCTGCACAGGATAGGGTAGCATGGAGAGCTGCATCAAACCAGTCTCAGGGCTGAAGACCACAACAACAACAATGAAAGTCATGGAGTCAGAATATTTGACTGAAGCACAGCCAAACGAATTGACTCAGCTACTTACAGATTATGAGAATGTGTTTTCGGAAAAACCCAGTCTTATCGAGGGCTACACCTATGACATCGAAGTTGTACCTCACGATAATTTCTGTCACGCAGACTACACCATCCCGTGGTCAAAGAAGGAGGCAGTTACGAAGGAAACAAGAAAAAATACTTACAAAGACATAAAGAAGTTAGTGCAGTAGAGTAACCCTTACATATGTGAATAGCAGGTTAAGTTTATAGTGTATTTTTTTCTGTGGGTAAATGTTCAGATTTTAGTGTAACTGGTAAAGACAATGAGGCACACTGGATTATTGTGATTCAACTTTGTAGATGTTAAGGAATAACAGTAACCTGAAAATAATTGCAAAAAAATGAACGTAGGTTTAAGAATATTTTTAAAATTTCATTTTAAAAAAATGCTGTAAAAATATTTTAAAAAATTCAACAGCACGTAATGATGAAAGAATTTTTCATTAGTGTATCATGAATATTTTTGAACTGTAGTAGTAGCGAAACTTATGAAATTCAATATTATAGTGTATATGTTATTCCATGTACAGGGTTATTACAAATGATTGAAGCGATTTCACAGTTCTACAATAACTTTATTATTTGAGATATTTTCAAAATGCTTAGCACACACATACAAAAACTCAAAAAGTTTTTTTAGGCATTCAAAAATGTTCGATATGTGCCCATTTAGTGATTCGGCAGACATCAAGCCGATAATCAAGTTCCTCCCACACTCGGCGCAGCATGTCCCCATCAATGAGTTCGAGAGCTTCGTTGATGCGAGCTGCAGTTCTGGCACGTTTCTTGGTAGAGGAGGTTTAAACACTGAATCTTTCACATAACCCCACAGAAAGAAAACGCATGGGGTTAAGTCAGGAGAGCGTGGAGGCCATGACATGAATTGCTGATTATGATCTCCACCACGACCGATCCATCGGTTTTCCAATCTCCTGTTTAAGAAATGCCGAACATCATGATGGAAGTGCGGTGGAGCACCATCCTGTTGAAAGATGAAGTCGGCGCTGTCGCTCTCCAGTTGTGGCATGAGCCAATTTTCCGCGGGCTACGAGTGAAACTTGCCCGCACGCGTTCAATCGGTTCTTCGCTCACTGCAGGCCGACCCGTTGATTTCCCCTTACAGAGGCATCCAGAAGCTTTAAACTGCGCATACCATCGCCGAATGGAGTTAGCAGTTGGTGGATCTTTGTTGAACTTCGTCCTGATGTGTCGTTGAACTGTGATGACTGACTGATGTGAGTGCATTTCAAGCACGACATACCCTTTCTCGGCTCCTGTCGCCATTTTGTCTCACTGCGCTCTCGAGCGCTCTGACGGCAGAAACCTGAAGTGCGGCTTCAGCCGAACAAAACTTTATGAGTTTTTCTACGTATCTGTAGTGTGTCGTGACCATATGTCAATGAATGGAGCTACAGTGAATTTATGAAATCGCTTCAATCATTTGTAATAGCCCTGTATTTATGTCTATAACGATCCTGAAATATGATCAATCATAATTTACTATACAACATGAGTGTACGTTGTACATCACCCAAGGTACCTCATGTGTTGTGGACAAGGTACAAAGAAATTAGTAAACGCGACTAGCGCTATGCGCTGTTAAAATATATTGCCATCTGCTAAGGCAGAGATTTGCACGAATTTATCGTGTACACAAAATTCACTAATCTAGGAACTTACACTAGGCCTAGATTACAAAATGTGTAAAATAATGCGAGAGGCAAAGTCTTCTAAAGTCGAGCCTGGCTCTGGAGGGCAAGTACGCAATGAATAGGCAGACACCTCAGATGAGACGGAAATACAATTGTATAGTCAAAAGTCTGAAGTTAAGTACGACTCTGTAAGTGGAAAATGGAACGCGGTAATTAGTGCGAGAGACTGGTAAAACCCAGCACGAGCCAAAATCCAGTTCAGACTGAATGAAATACATTAGTGTTTGTGAACTAATCGAAACAGTTACTTTAAGCAGTGTGAAAAACTGTGAAGGTGAAACTGTGATACGGACGGTGAGGTGCTAGTATTGAACATTCAACAGCGGTGAAGACGCCAAACGCCAAAATTAAGCACTAAAAACTGTGAATTTGCTTATAAATGTGAACTGTTAACGTGGAGTGAACCCACAGTCAATCTTTTTGGGACAGACTGTAATTTCAGTGAGTACAATACTGCAAGATTGGAATGCGATGCGTGGACTGTTGCAAAACAGCGACCGCAGAAACGGCGAATATTTGTGCTAAGCACGTATTGGAACACTCACCAGTGCCTGCGAGTGCGGCGAAAACATAAATAATTTTATCAATAAAACTGACTTGTAATAGAAACAGTATCGCATCAAAACTACATTCACGGGAGAAGATCCATGTCATGTATTCTGCAAGATAATTCTGGCTTGACACTCGGAACTGGCGAAAACTTAACAACAACTGCCGCACTAATAAATGCTTCTTTCCCACTAGCGTAACCATCTGCAGCGGGAGGGAAATATTACGTTGGTTGCGTGTGTGTTTCATCTACTACGTCAGATATGAGTAGCAGAGCTGACTCCTGCCAACAAGCGCGGGGGGCAGATATCATCCCACTCCGCCACGCCCGGCCGAGAGAGAAACGCATCGCCAACGGTGCAGCTGATCAGCTGATTCTGACGTTCCGCGACGGCGAGAGACACGCTGGCGTCGAGCGGGCGTTGACCTCTCCGCAGCCGCCGCGAACGCCGAGCATCGAACACACCAACCGGCGCCGTCGCGAGCTAAATGTCGCGGCGTAGATCATCAACAACACCGCAATCAATAACGACGATATATGAATTGTTATAATTACCTCATTTCTTTGCATAGTGCAACGAAAATTTGTTCGTAACGTATGCACATTCTGTACTCCAATGATATCCCCCAAAAAATTAAGTGAAAGTAACCAAAGTGGTTAGTCTGTCGCTCCGCCGAGGTTTTCCCCAGGGTTTCCCTACGGCCGCGCCAAATGGGGAGCTAACAGTTGACATCCCTGGGACTTCAAGAATTACAGACTAACTCGTGATTGCATACCTTTGAACACTGCAGAAGCTGCAACCCCAAAAATAAGCAGCCAAAATAAATGCACCAATGTAATAGGTCATAACGTAACTGTCAAGCTAATTGTATTCTACGTCCTTTCCTTCTGTACATGACTATATTCGTAACCAATTGTGTATTATATTGTTATGTAAATAACTTCATCTGTATTACTTTGTGCGCAACAAACATCATTAAGTACAACGACTAAAACATACGTTGTGACATATGTAGACTGTGAAGGAAAAAATCTGCGTGTGGACACTGTGGACATGAAATAGGAAATATTTATGTCTAAAAACACGAACATTTTTATGACATAAACATTTCGGGGGGCAATATAGCGTTCCCAACTAAATAATAAGAAAAGACTTAAAAAACAGAATTTATAAAGAAGAGTCATTTAAAAACTGAATAATATACATTTTTCTCATCTATCCGTATTATAATAATTTCTCTGTGTAAGTTTCAAGGGCAAAGAAATATAACAAAACGATCTAAAGAGACGACAAGATACGCTCTTTTGTTAATTTTTTAGTCGTCGTCACTTCTCCTGTCTTGGTTGCGTGTAGACGGACATCTTGCGAGTGCTGGCAAATGTAAGCATATTTGTACTAATTAAGCAGATAATATATTGATTTAATATGATTGTTCACTTTTAATTTGTAAGAGGTGATCCCGATTTCATGTCTGCCTTCCTTTGAATTAACCTGAATTCGAGTAATTTACAGTTCAACAATCGCAGCGGCCGGTGCAGCCAACGACGCCATTACGTGGCGATATTAACTTATAAAATTTAGCGGTAGCGAAAAACTCGCCCGCTATTAACTCCACAGCCGGCCGACCCTGCAAAAAATACGTAGCTTTAATATTCTGTTTTCAGTACAACAGCCGAGACCCAGAGCCAGGACTCCGACTACAATGCAATGGTTAATGGAGGTAAGAAGAAATACTCTCGCGCGTGTATGAGCCGCAATTGTAATTAATAACTAAAGATTTTTTGCTTTAAAGAGAGCTGACTAGCTGAGGAAATTAATATCAAAAGCTTATTTCATTGTTCAACTTATATGCTCATGTTTTAAGATTCAGCGAGTCTAGTGTTCATTAACGTAACAAATAATTCGTACTGAAGGTTAATATTGTTAAAAAAAAGAACACAAAAGCATTTAATTGTAAATCAAAATTAAATGAAATATCAGTTTCATTAAGGCGCACCACGTAATTCAGCAACAATCAACATTACCAATAAATAATAAATAAAATTACGACAGCCGACGGTCGTGAGAGGGGACGTTTCTTGTGTCGACCCTTAGCCGAGGATACTTCACTGGAATCTTCGAATTTTGTTCTTGTAGTTTGAGTAATTAGTGTAGTTATTGTTTATTGTTAGCGCGTTATTGTAGAGAGAATTTCCTTTGTAGTTGTAGATTTTTCATTGTTGTAATGTAAAACAGTTGTGGCATGCATATAGATTTGCACCAGAAATTTCGCAACCGTGCTCTCGATTAATTAGATATTATTTTTAATGCTATCTTAGTGTGTTTTCGTATTTTTGCTCTTCAAATTGTACTTTTCTATGTTATTGTGTGAAATATTGTAACAATAATGGCGTGTGAAAAACGTAACACTAGGCTCCAAAGTAATTTGAGAAACGAAAATGACGACGAGCGTAGATTAGCAGCATTATCATGTAATGAAATAACAAATATTCAGAATAGTTGAAATGGTTCAAATGGCTCTAACCACTATGGGACTTGACATCTGAGGTCATCAGTCCCCTAGACCTAGAGCTACTTGAACCTGACCAACCTAAGGACATCACACACATCCATGCCCGAGGCAGGATTCGAAAATGCGACCGTAGCAGCAGCGCGGTTCCGGACAGAAGCGCCTAGAACCGCACGGCCACACTGGCCGGCTATCAGAATAGTAATTTGGTAATTGTGAATAGGGAAATGGACCAGGCAATAAATATTGGTGTAGACGGTGAAACAGTTAGTGAACAGGGTAGTATTGTCGATCGATCGGTCGGCTACAGCTCGCCCCAGGATTCCGAAATGATAGGACATAATCTTGCAAATATTGTAGATTCAGGTTTTACGTCATTACCCGTTTCTCAATCAAGTCAAGATACATTTTCTGCTTTTCAAAATGCGAATGGCGCCGGTGCAAATCCACTGCCGAAAAGCACAGAGGAACAGGTTCCAGACACTAATACATGTATTGCCATTGATGTAGCAAATGAAACAAAATGAAAAACAAACGGAACAAAGGCTTCAAGTGTTAGACACAATGGAACCAAATCTTCAAAAGTTAGACACCACGCTTGAACAAACACGTGAAGGTTTAACTGCTGAGTTACCAAAATCAATCGAAATGTCAAAAAGTTTGTACTGACGTGAAAACACAAATTTGTGAGCAATTTCCACCTATTTTGTCGCGTCATGAAAATACATTACAGAATCACGAGGCAGCTATAAAAGAACTGCAGACTATTGTTCATGAAAATCACGATACCTTGCAAGCCAAAACTGACTCAGTTGCATCTACCGATTCGGTTACGCAACTTGTAAAAACTCAGGAAAACTTGAAGGACACAGCAGATACGGTTTCAGCACAAACGGACACTTTGAATGTTGTTGCAGGAAATCAGTTCATTATTGGAGAAAGTAGCTGAACTTTCGGATCAGCCCACTAACTTGTCTACAAAGGTAGATGATCATCTGTCCGCAGCTCGTGGTCGTGCGGTAGCGTTCTCGCTTCCCACGCACGGGTTCCCGGGTTCGATTCCCGGCGGGATCAGGGATTTTCTCTGCCTCGTGATGACTGGGTGTTGTGTGGTGTCCTTAGGTTAGTTAGGTTTAAGTAGTTCTAAGTTCTAGGGGACTGATGACCATAGATGTTAAGTCCCATAGTGCTCAGAGCCATTTAGATGATGATCTGAATGACACAAGATCGGTAGCCTTCACTGACACAGAAGAGTATGAAGAAATTAAGAAATTTAAACAAAATCAGATTCAAATCAATACACAGTACAAAAGAGAAATGCGGGAAGTACAAGATCAGTTGACACACATATTGCAAGAACTACATATTTCAGACGAAGGGATTCAGAAATAAGGAAAAGTCACAAAGCAACAACACAGGGTATTTTGGAAATTTTGAAAGAAATTGGCAAGGTGCACCGAATTTTGAGATGGACCCGCGACACGACGTAACAGTGACCGTTATGTGACTTGCCGACGCGATGACTTTGACTATAAGCTGTTCATTACTACATCTAAATTCAAAATATTTAAGAATTCCGGCAACGACATTCATCCACAAGCATGGCTTCATTAATTCTCTCACTATTTTCCTCCCAACTGGCCATTAGAGCACAGATTAGAATTTATGTGTGGCTATTTGGAAAATGAACCTGCGGTAACAATGCGTTCGATCATTCACGACTGTCACAGTGAAGGAGAATTTTATCATGCCTTTATCTCAGGATATTGGTCTCAAGCTACTCAAGACCGAGTAAAACATAGCATCATAATGATGAAACACTTCGAAGAATCTGAATTCTCCAGTCTTGTCAAATATTTTGGAGACATGTTGCACAAGAATCAGTACCTGTCCAACCAATACGGCCCCTCAGAACAAATCCACATTTGCTTAGTGAAATTCCCTGAACATTTCAGACATATTATTTTGGCAGGACGTTCCAAAGACGATATCGAAGGTTTTCAGGGACTTTTACAAGAATTAGAAATTGAAACAGATAGTCGCAGGATGCAAAAACACGAAAACAATCATTACAGGTCACATCCGTCACAATTCCGTGACGACAGAAACAATAACTGGACACGACAAGACTACTATTATAACGCAAATAGTGACCAAAACAGACACCATCCATATGACAACCATTGACAGAATAATAATAATTACAGGAAAAAATCGCATTTCCGCAGTAATGACTATGACAGAGACAATCAGAGAAACAGACAATATGGGAACCAAAATAATTATTATCAAGGGAGACAGAATAACTTCAGACACAACGGGCCACCACGCAGTTACAATTCCGGAAGAAATTCTCCACCACGTGACTGACAAGAAAGGAACTACAGAAACTACCGACATGACAACAGATGATATAAACATAACGACAGACCTGAATTTCATCAGAACTGGCAGTATTGAAACAGTACAGGGCCCTCTCAGCAAGGTGAATTTGTAGAAGTTAGATATCCAAACATCAGTAACGACGCGTGACAACAAAGAGACAATAGACAATGACTCGCACTGCAGGAAGCCACGTGCACCGGCTGGCCCTGAAAAAATTAACATAGAAGCAAACCTTGAGAAAAATTGCAGTATTCTTTATGATGTATACCACATGATAATTGTGTTGAAGTTGAAACTCTGCGCATTA
The DNA here is from genome assembly GCF_023864275.1 of Schistocerca cancellata. Lineage (NCBI taxonomy): Eukaryota > Metazoa > Arthropoda > Insecta > Orthoptera > Acrididae > Schistocerca > Schistocerca cancellata. The sequence continues at coordinate 254,513,024 of NC_064634.1, forward strand.
CGAAGAGTAAAACATTACACCACATTTCATATGTAAAACCATTTATTGAGAGATAATCTGCTTTTTCACTTAGTCTTTGCCATACAATTTTTCACTTCACGTTACTAGTACGCTTTGCACACTTAGAAACTGTTAACATGCAACAATGTTTTGAAGTTTTCTATCCAGGCAAGAACCTAGGGAACTTATTTAGACAGAATTACGAATGCATTGTTCTAGTGAACAGACAACACAGTGTTATTGTGTTTACATTATTGTTTGTTCGTTGCACAATTACATAATGACTATAAGGCTTACACATTTGGAACTTATACTGCTAATCAGACTTTAATGCAAAATTTTGATTTACTTGAAAAGACAATCTGGATTTGAAGTACTTTCTGAGAGATACCAGATGACACAGTGGTTAGTTTATTTGACAGTTACACGATTGTATCACGACGTTATTAATGAGTAACAGAATTTACATTATTGCTTTTGTGCATTATGTTTTATGTCTGCACAGTTTTTCTACATTCTTATGAAAAGTAAAACATATTTTAGTAGTAACTTTTGTGGTATAGCTACAATGAGACAGCCTTTTCCACAGCACAAGAATACGTTACAGTATTGTACTTTCTTGATCACGGCAATGAGTGTAATAACTACGATATCTATACGCATAGCATTTCACTTTTGAATATGACGAGATATGTACATTGATGTCTGCGGAATTTTGCTTATGAATGACGACAACTATGACAGTTGGCACATTTTTAGCATTAAGTAATGACAGAAATTATCTTACAGCAAGATACACAGTTTAGCGCTACAGGACACGCACTTGAGCGATTAATTTTTGTACTTAAAACATTTTTTAGAAAGGTTCTTGAATTACAATGATACAAAGAAGGTTTTAAAAGAGATATTTCATTCCATTCCTGTAATGTGTGACAACTGAGGGTATAATTACATTAATCTTTAGGAGGTAAACGCTTAATTTGTGTACTAAGCGTGTGGCAAGCCCTAGAGCCCTTAGCTAAAATGGTATTTGCTTAAACAACTTTACAGCCGGCCGAAGTGGCCGTGCGGTTAAAGGCGCTGCAGTCTGGAACCGCAAGACCGCTACGGTCGCAGGTTCGAATCCTGCCTCGGGCATGGATGTTTGTGATGTCCTTAGGTTCGTTAGATTTAACTAGTTCTAAGTTCTAGGGGACTAATGACCTCAGCAGTTGAGTCCCATAGTGCTCAGAGCCAAACAACTTTACACATCGGTACCATATTTCTCTAACACAGAATTACACAGCTATCTGATTACTTGAAAGAGTGAGACAAACATATTTTTACTACGACAGTGCACATATTTACGTAATCATACAGTTAAATTAATTCACACTTATGAAATTGTATTTTGTCTGTACTTTGTGAACTGTTCGTATTTTATCGTAACCATTGTGATACTATGAGAGCTTTGAATAATGTATTTTGTATGGAATCATGATCTTTGAAGTACGTTTGAGGTAGATGACACTACTGTAACGAGCAGAGAATTTTTTTAGGTTTTTAGATTATTAAAAGAAGCTACGACGGTTTTGAGATGTGATTGATGTGTTATGATGATGTTATTATGACGATGTGTATTACGCTGTTGAGGTATGATTATGATCAATAATACGATGCAATATGAGGTATGTGATTACGTGTTTACATGTATATGAATAATGAGTAGCAGTTAGGGACTCTGATCTGTAAAAAAGAATGTTGGAAACCAAGAATCGTACTTTAAGAGTTATGAAATGTGTGTGCTTGCACGAATGTGGGTACCACTATGCTAACTGAAATTTTGGACACTATTATATAAGAGATTTTGTTTCTACACACTTGTAACGTAAATTTTCATCCTGTGAGACGTTTTGTATGAGACTGTCACTATAGCGGAAACTGCTGTCGTAAATATTTCAGCAAGGAAATTAGGTTACCTTGATATAATACGTTGTGGTCGCCCAGCTGCACGACAGTTGCCTGGAAAAAAGCCATTAGTGTGGGCCTTTCAGAGGCACAGTTAGAGAAAAAAGAGGCCATTAACCTCGCTATTGACATTTCTTTGTAGAAAGCATCGCAAATACGATACACTCATGCTTGAAAGCATATGATTACAGTTTGGAGCTCATACTTTATGATACTTACTGAAATGCTTAATGAAATGGTGAGAAATATTTTACATCCATACATCTGATTATAAGTGTCTGTCCAGTTGAGAGATTTTTTTACTGCCTTCCGAGATGCCATATGGCTAGTGAATGACATTTCATGTCTTGCTTTATGTATGTATTTGCTTATTTTGTTTAATATCTAGTTTCTAGCTGCACTGCAGCATTGGTTAAAATAAAATTACAAAACACACCGTTTATATGATGCCCTTCAATATTCATTAATAACTCTGCACGGAAAAGACAGATACCATTTTAATGTGAAACAAATCCAAACTGAAACAGGTGTAGAAACAAACCAAAATGTCACTTCCCAGGAGTTCTACGCTTGCTTCTCAATGATCAGACACAGTGAAATACACAATAGCATTCTCAACACTCGTCGTTTGTTATAAAAATTCCTGGTAGACATCTAGAAGATGAATGGATGCTTTACATATGACTGAATCAGATGACACTACGCACGAAAGAGTACATCCACCATCAAGACGCAATCATAAATGACGGGAACTTGACGATATTGGAACAATGGTAATGTTACCCTCACCAACTACAGGAAGTCCGAGACACATGCCCGAATACATTCAAGATGGCATGACCTACATAAGAAAATGGGGGCAACCTGACCTCTTCATAACATTCTCATGCAACTTGTCGTGGCCAGAAGTCGAAGAACAACTAAGATACGGAAAAGCTACCATGCAACGACATGACCCCCAGTTTTCCGACAAAGACAGATGAGATTCATTGAAATCATAGCAGAATACCACTTCTTTGGATCCATTAGATGCTGGATGTACACAATCGAATGGCAAAAATGAGGAGAGCCTCACTTACACAATCTCATATGGCTACATGGCAGAATTCATCGCACAGATATCGCCAAAATCATCCAAGTTGAATTTCACAATCCACCAGCAGATCCGGAAGTGTATGACATAGTAGTGCAAACGTGATTCACTGGCTATGCTGGCCACTAAACCCCAATTCACCACGCATGGGTGATCGGAAATATGTAAAAAATACCCAAACCCTTATTTGGACGACACACATACCAGAGATGACGACTATCTCAAATACAGAAGACGATAATACAAAAACGGTGGTTTCACAGCAAAAGTATGTATATGAGGCAGTGAATAACTGGAAATAGGTGATCAGTAGATAGTGCCATGTAACACACAACTTTGCAAAGTGTTCCAAGCACACATAAACATAGAATACTGCAATTCAGTGAATGCTATCAATTATGTCTGTATGTGAACAAAGGTAGTGAAATGGCATATTTCAAATAGCCAAAGACAGCGAACATCAAAACAGAAACGACGAGATCTTCATGTTCCAAATGGGAAGATACATCAATAGCAACGAAGCATCGTAGCGGAATTTCGGTTTTCCAATACCCGAACGCGAACCAATCGTGCAACATCTAGCAGTACTTTTGGAGAATGGACTGAGAGTTTACTTCACAAAAGACTCCGCCAGAAAAACTACAAGCGAACTACCTCAGAACACATCATCATCAGATTTTTACCAAGTGTGCCAAAAGGATCCACTAGCGAAAATATTACTGTACGTCGACTCTCTGCCTATTATACGTGGAATACAACAAGAAAAATCTTTCAACGACGAAACCAAGGAATTCCAGTAGAAGATCATTCAGGAATCATGAAAAATGGCGCACTAGGCAGAATGTACACCGTACATCCGAACAACTCCGAATGCTTCTATTCTCGGACGTTACTGCAGGAAATACGAGCATCAACAACTTCCACAGAACTCTAGACTGTTACCTGTTTCAGACTTACAGAGAAGCATGCCAACGCTTAGGAGTACTGGAAAACGAGAATAAAAGGGAATTAACACTACAAGAAGCCTCACGCACAGCCTTAGCCAACAAATGAGAGACTTATTCGCCATAATTGGCTCAATATGTAACCCATCGAATCATAAACAGCTGTTGGACTCATTCAAAGAGAGTATGAATGAGGATATACTGTACCGAAACCGACAAGTTCATCCTGAACTGACCATCGAATTCGACGACGATGTCTTCTATAAAACACTCGTTCGCCTAGAAGACAAATGTTTAGCAATAAACAGCCAGACCTCAAGTACATCTTGGGATACAAGCACCACGAAAAGATGCTATCAGCGTGCTAAACCTCGAAAATTACAAAGGAACGAAGCTACAGCGTCAATGAAGTAATTCAGTACGTCGCTCACAACAAATCAATACTCGATGAGAATAAAAATGAAAGTTTGGCAGAATCATTTACTTGGACGCAACAGGCGGCACCGGCCAAAAGTTTCTAATAAATCTATTGCTGGCGGGAAAACGTGCTTAACAACACATCGCACTTTCATTGGCATCGTGCGGCATTGCACACACACTTATGGAAGGAGGAAGAACTGCCCATTCCGCCCTAGAGCCGAAGAATAACTCCTGGTATGTCAAATCTCAAGAGCATCTGGACGGAATGAACTTTTAAAGCAAGCTAAAATTATTTCCTGCAACGAATGCACCATGGCACGTAATAAAATTACTCGAAGTCATTAACAGAACATTGCAAGACTTGCGAGGGTACTCTGAAGTGAGGGGAGGAGCTGTACTCTTACTCTCACGAGATTTTCGACAAACACTTTCAGTTATCCCCTAGTCAGTACCAGCAGACGAGATCGATGAATATTTAAAAAATCACGCCTAAGGTCACACATACAAATACAGTGGCTAACAAAAAATATGGAAGTTGAACTATCGAAAGACGAAACATCGGCACACTTTGCTCAACAGGTTTTACAAATAGGCGAAGGCACATATCCCAATGACAAAACGACCAGCCTCATTGAACTCAACAGTGACGTCTGCAACATAGCCACTGTTGAAAAAGAACTCATCGACCAAATTTATACAAACATTGTTCACAACTGTATTAATCCGGACTGGCTGTTTGAAAGGCTAACTCTGGCAACTAAAAATAGTATTGTCGACGATATCAACTTTAATATTCAAAAGAAAATTCCCGGTTAAGAGAGAATATACAAATCGATCGACATGATGGTAAACGTTGAAGGAAGTGTGACTTCCCTAAAGAACTTCTAAGCTCTTTGCGAGTATCAGGAATTGCCATTACACCGTCCTCTACTGGAATTCCGATCATACTACTCAGAAATCTCGACTCACCAAAACTGTGTTATGGAACAAGAATGGTCGTCAAGCAGCTGTCGAATAACGTCATCGACACCTAACGTATGACTGGAAAGTACAAAGGACACACACTATTTATCACCAGAATACCATTGATCTCTAGTGAACCGCCATTTCAGTTTAAAAGACTGAAATCTGGAATCAAATTAGCCTATAGATTTACAATTAACAATGCGCAATGACAAAGTTTAAAATATTGCAGGATCAACCTCAACGACTCCTGCTTCTCTCACAGTCAACTACACGTAGCTTGCTCTCTAGTAAGAAATTCGAAAAATTTGTGCAGATGTACGCCGGATAACCCAAGTATTGTAATACTTTAACAAATGTTATAGATAGTCACAATATGTTTTCAATAATTTTTTTATTATACTTTGAAGTTTATCCCTTTATTTCAGCTACAACACAACTCACTTCAATTCCCTGGGCGAAGCCGGATACCCCAGGTAACAGCGAATAAGAAAATAGGAATGGAGATAAGCTACTGTGAACAACATAGTGAATGCATTATTGTATCCAAGATAGACACGAAGCCAATACGCACCACAGTAGCACAAGTTTATGTGGCAACTAGCTCTGCAGATGATGAGGGGATTGAAGAAATGTATGATGAGACGAAACAAATTATTCAGATAGTTAGGGGAGACGAAAGCTTAATAGCGATGAAGGATTGAAATTCGATAGCAGGAAAAGTGAGTGAAGGAAGAATAGTAGATGAATATAAGCTAGGGGAAAGGAATGAAGAGGAGGCCGCATGGCAGAAGTTTGAACAGAGCATAAATTAATCATCGCTAACACTTGGTTTAAGATTCATGAAAGTAGGTTGTATAAGTGGAAGAGATCTGGAGACAATAGAAGGTTTCAGACTGATTATACAATGGTAAGACAGAGATTTCGGAACCAGATTTTAAACTGCAAGACATTTCCAGCTGCTGATGTGGGCTCAGAACACAATTTATTGCTTACGCACTGTAGATTACAACTGAAGAAATTGCAAAAAGGTAGTAAATTGACGGGAACTGGATAAACTGAAGGAACTAAGGCTTGTTGAGAGTGTCAGATGGAGCATCAGGAAGCGATTGACTAGAACAGGGGAAAGGAATACAGTAGAGGAAGAACGGGTAGCTTTGAGAGATGAGTGAAGGCAGCAGAGGATAAAATATGTAAAACAATAATGCCTAGTAAAAATCCTTGGGTGAGACAAGAGATATTGAATTTAACTGATAAAACGAGAAAATATAAAAATGCAGCAAATGAAGCAGGCGAAAGGGAATACAAGCGTCTAAAAATGTGTTTACTCACCAGGTTTTACAAGCATTAACTAATAACATAGCACTGGTTGTTATTTTCTGCTACTTGTTTAATGCATTTGACTATGTGAATCACAGTCCTCTTCTAGATAAACTGACGTTTTGTGGGATTGATGGCTAAGGCAATCAATGGATAATGCCACATGTAACCAAAAGATTGCAGAAAGCTCTACTTAGTATCTGGGGACATAATTTTGAGTGGGGAGAAATCATTTATATGGTTCTCTAAGGCTCAATCTAAGATCCACTGTTGTTCCTCATATAAGAAAACAATCCTCCATCTGACATACAACAAGCAAAATTAGTCCTTTTTGCAGATGACAGTAGCATATTAATCAGTCCAAGCATACATACAGAAACAGAAGGAACGGTAAAAAAAAAGTTCTTAGAAGTATCATTGACTTGTTTACAGCGAATGGTCACACCCTCAATTTTCTAAAGACACAACATATTCAGTTTTGCAGTTCCTCATGCATTTTGTTCCAGATAATCCACTACAGTTCATTAGGAACTAAGACTTTCACTCCTCCACGCTAAGGTTGACTTTAGCAAAAAAAGTGGTCCACAACATTGCAAAAACAATTTTTCATGACTTACTCTATGATATAAAACGTCTGCCAGACAGTAAAATAAAATTTGGAGACAAAATAAGAAAGTTTCTCCTTGACAACTTCTTCTATGCCACAGGAGAATTTCTTTTACTGTACTATGTAACAGGTGATGGGCAGGAATTACTGACTCACATTTGCATGTCTTTTTTCCTTTTTTATTAAAAAATTAGAATTTTTCAAAATATTGTTTGCTTGATTTGGGGGAGGGGACCAAAAGCGAGGTCATCAGATTAGGGGTAGGTAGTCGGCAGTGCCCTTTCAAAAATCCATTCTGGCATTTGCCTGAAGCATTTTAGGGAAATCACGGAAAACCGAAATCTGGACAGCAGGACACAGGTTTGAACTGTCGTCCTCCCGAATGTGAGTCCGGTATGTAACCACTGCACCACCTCACTCTGTTTTCAGAATGTAGCCAATTTACTAATTAAGTTGCGATGTGAATGTAAAATGACTCGTACCACAAAATTAAAGCCTGTCATGCAAAATGATCCTCGAAACATGAAATTAGCTATCAAGATTATTCTCAGATCCACCTGTAATCACTACCTCATTCACATTTGTAAAATTTCTTCGTAACTCCACTACATTATCAGTCATCTGGGCCAATCATACACTAGGCTTCACAAAGCTGGTGACCGGTGTATTCGCTCCCCAATATTTCCTGGAAGTGTCAGCCTGTGCCTCTCTCACAAGAACTGTTGTGAGTTAACGAGCAATGCGCTCTCATTTAAATATACGGCTGAAAGAGTCAGCCTTCAGGAATTGTGAAACGAATTCTATCGTCCAGAACCGTGTGCTACAAACAGCGCAGATTCACCACGAGATGGGGAAACTGTCTATTGTGCTGAATGAGGCGTAAGCGCTATAGTTGCGAGTGAGACAGACGAGAACCTACGTCATAGGGAAACCCCGTACAAGCTGTTTGTGGCCAAGGAGACGTAGCAGTGTTAACTATAGCGGACCTAATATTGGCCATAAAGGGAAACATTTATGAAAACTATTGAATTCTGTAGTAATTCAGGGAATGAAGCCACAGTAATTTTAATCTGTCATCCTTCATAAAGTTTCATGTTAATCCCAATAAAACTTCGATATCGTTCATATCGATAATAGTTTAGGATTTACTGTTATAGTGATATTCACAAGTTTTCTAACAATGACCTGGATGCTAAAATCTGAACGCTTTGATCGATCTTAACGATCGATATTTCATATAGAAGAGCATCGTTAAAATGAGAAATGTTGCAAATATCAACTCTGTAACTTTATTTGTTTAAAACATTTTGTAAATTTAAATTATCAGTATTTTCAGTTATGAATCAGATCACCATTTTCTCCACACAAAATACATTGAACGATGACAGCATGACACCTTTATTGAATCATTACGTAATAGAATATTTGTGGTAATATTTAGTGCGTAATAGTTAAAATGGTTCAAATGGCTCTGAGCACTATGGAACTTAACTGCTGTGGTCATTAGTCCCCTAGAATGTACAACTACTTAAACCTAACTAACCTAAGGACATCACACGCATCCATGCCCGAGGCAGGATTCGAAACTGCGACCGTAGCGGTCACTCGGTTCCAGACTGTAGCGCCTAGAACCGCACGGCCACTACGGCCGGCGGTAATAGTTACTTTTGTTCTTTGTTTATTTATCAGGAAGCACATTGCTGCAATGCTACTGGCCGTGACATTCAAAGCTAAGAAGGAAATTGTATTGGTTTTATGCAAAAGAATTTAACGTTTATTATATAATGGATATTATTGTTACTTATTTATAATGTGAAAGTGGTGAAGCTTTGATTATTTAAATATGTTAAAATATAAAATAATGTAGAACAAGCTGTAGCCAATCAGATGGCCGTCTTCAGGAAAGGGAACTGCACTAGCCAGTTGAGCGAGGATGTTCGGCTCGCGGGAAGCGCGACCGGACAGGGGCACAAGAGTGCTGATGCAGATGTGAAAGCGGACAGTTCGGCTGGGGACACCAGAGGGTACATTCGAATAGAGACGCGAAAGCGGACGGTCGGTCTTTAGGCAACTAGGAAGTGAAACGACCTAGAAAATTTCGCGTTGTGTGATATTGCGGGACTTACAAGGGGAAGGCCTCACACATGGCCAACCGATTCGGCTCAAATTGGGCAGGTCACTTGTGCACAACCTAAAACGAAGGAATCTAAGATATTTTGAGTCAATACCCCCGTGATTTTGAGAAAATCACACCTACAGGTTATGAAGAACAATCGACTCAAAATTGGCGGGATCGATAAATAATTGTAAATAGAGCATTTTTCATCATCAGGTATGGGGTCCGAGAACGCATACTTTTCCAGCAATCGAGGTAAGAAACTTTTACAGCTGCCGCTTCTGTACCCACATGGTAAACATTTCTCGCCCACAGCACCGATAACGCCTGCACGGTAACTCAGCGTGTTCGGTCAGAGGGTTATCTGCCCTCTGTAAAGAAAAAAAAAAGAAACCGAATTAATGGATCAACGACGAACCGAAACGGGTGTCTTGCGACGTCCGCCCCGAGTAGATAAAACGAACGATAACGAACAAAGTGAGATTAAAAAAAAAAATAGCGCAATGGCCAAGGTATCTGTCTGGGAATCGGAGAACCCGGGTTCGAATCTCGAAGAAACCTATCAGATGTTCTTCTTTTCGTTTCTAGTTTTCCATACCTCAATTGATAGGGATAGGAGGATTAATAAGGTAAGTAAATCAATAAGGAATGATAATAATAAGGTAGGAAAAAAATTTCTCAAACCTCTTGGGATAGTAAACAACTAAAATGTTACTCCAGGTCACTTTACAATGGCTCTTCCAGTCACTGTAATGTGTCCTCACTTTTCTTCGAACAACTAGATGGATTGTACTTGTCATATAAACATTCGAAACAAATATACTCACGACACCAAAAAAAAACTACTAATTGAATGAAATCTTTCGATAGCCACATTGTTCTTTCCGAAGAGTCGGCGGAAAACAAACTTGCTTTACATTTAAAAATATGTCTTTTTCGGGAATTAATTTTGATGCGTACCACGCATAGGATATCATTGCCTGAAAAATCGGTGCTGAAAGTTAGTTATGAATTGTGCTGTGAATAGTTATTGCATCCGTGCGGTTGTGCAATTCCAGATGGGTTTCCAGAAGCACACTGCACTTCTGAAGCCTGGAAATAAAGTTTTTAACCTGGCGATAGAAATAAACATCACACGGCTGGCACACAGGTGTGCAGTTTCGCGGTGTGCACGTCGGCTGACCCTCCCCATCTATAAACATTGTATCATATATTGTAGTATTAATTTGGTCACTCCAGAAATCCAATATTAGACAAAACTTGTTATAAGAAACGTATGGTTTTAAAACATTCTCAATAAATGTTCTGTAAATCGCATTCGTCAGTTTCACGTGTTTGGAGCAGGTAATGTAAACATTTTTCAACGAGTCGGTTAAACGATTGACATCTTCTATAACCCGAGGACCAAATGTAACATTTGTTTCTTGTAATCACAGGAAAACCTTAGGCAACACTTTTCCAGAGGCTGTGATGGCTTATTGCGCCGTGTACGAATGTGTTAGTTTGTTTTTACTACCAACTGTGACAAGGGTTCGATTTTCTCCCTTATACGATAACGTGCGTCGAATGTTCACCCGATACTCGCATCCTGTTTGATCGGTGTTGATCACGTAATCACGATTAAAACCGGTCATAAGTGACGCCGTTTGCGGGCTGAAAAGAGCCGCAACTTTCTGTATATTGTCTATATTTTGTACCTTCTTATGAGAGACGTATATAGTGACGTACCGTTGACAAATTTTGTACTCCGATTTGAAATTTCTTGCCCAAGATAATGATGCAGCAAACGTAAAATCCTTGTTGGCCGTATATTGAAGCGCTGCACCTGCAGCCCACTCCTGAAGTATTCTCGTTGTTACATTCTCGTTACGCCAAAGAGAATCGACAAATCGGTCGTATGTCCACTTATTTATCGCCTAGTATTTGTCGTATGTTGTCCCTCCTTTAACGATATCACTTTCCCACAATTTCAAGTCCTTCTTCCTTTTCAGGGTTGTTGTTGCTCCATTCTTTTGCAGTGTTTGCAAGTTCCAATTTGGATGATTTCTGGCTAGCGCTACGGCCTTTACTTTTACTTCAAAGGGTATAGTGCCGTAGTTCAATCGTTTAGTAACCGGTCCGTAATACTCATCGCGAACAGATGAAGTACATGCTCCCAGTGACGTGGAAATTTTCAAAGTGTTATGACCGCTAAGCGATTCACTAGTCGGGATGTCTTCCACTGAATCACCTTCTGCTTCGTCTTCATGGTATAGTACTTCAGTATCAACAAAAGTCATTTCGTTCGTCAGCTCCAAAAATCGCTCGACGATAGCCGCTCCTATCAATCTGGAACGCCGAGAAACAGAACTGCCTGCTTCCGGTAGTGCACCGATAATGCATCTGTCTTGCAACACTTTTACAAACCAAAACACAGCGTCGGTAACTTCACGCTTGCCATCGTCTGTGACAGGCTCCTATATATTACAGCGCTAGTCGAAGGGTGTACATCCTTCATTATTCTGATTACGCACCTGAAAGATATGACACAACAAACAATAACTAGTTACTACGGCATAAACAGACGAGCCTATTACTATAAACTAATGCAGTACTCGTCATATGTTACATACGGAAGAACACTGACTTCATTCACAGAACGTATTTCATTCGGCGCATTAACGATGGAAAAATCACTACATGTATCCGCGAGGTTTGCGGCAGCCTAATGACGGAAAACAGCTCTTTCCGATTGATTTCTATAAGGCTCGTGCTGGGCACCTTCACTCTTCCAGGTTCATAACTAGGATATGGCGAAGAGTCAACCGGAACAACATAACTCTCCCCGCGTGCATTCTTTCCCGTGCATCGATGTAAACAAGCGTCGTGCATTTGGCTATCTGTGATCCCTTGTGAGGAATTCGCAGCACTCTTACTCGGAGCTGTTTCCATGTGACAAGGCCTAAAGGTTTGATACTTTACTAATTCACGGCGTTTGGGAAATTTGTTTGCCTACCTTATTATTATCATTCCTTATTGATTTACCTACCTTGTTAACCCTCGTATCCTTATCAATTGAGATATGGAAAAATACAAACGAAAAGAATAACATCAGCTAGGTTTCTTCGAAATTCCAACACGGGTTTTCCGATTCCCAGCCAGTTACCTTGGCCGTTGTGCTATTTTTCTCATTTTGTTCGTTTTCGTTCGCTGCATCTGCTCGGTACGGATGTCGCGAGACACCCGTTTAAGTTCGTCGTTGATCGATTAAATCAGTTTATTTTTTATTTTTATTATTTTTTTTTTACTACAGAGGGCAGCTAACCCTCAGACCGAACACGCTGAGCCACCACGCCGGCGTGAAAAGCGTTTACCATGTGGGTACAGAAGCGGCAGTTGTAAAAGTTTCTTTCCTCGATTTCTGGAAAAGTTTGCGTTTGCGGACCCCATAGCTGATGATGAAAAATGCTCTATTTACAATTATCTATCGATCCCGCCAATTTTGAGTCGATTGCTCGTCATAAACTTTAGGGGTGATTTTCTCAAAATTGCGAGGGTGTTGACCCAAATTATCTTAGAGTCCTACGTTTTAGGTTGTACACAAGCGACCTGCCTAATTTGAGCCGAATCGGTTGGCCGTGTCTGAGGCCTTCCCCTTGTTCAAATGGTTCAAATGGCTCTGTGCACTATGGGACTTAACATCTATGGTCATCAGTCCCCTAGAACTTAGAACTACTTAAACCTAACTAACCTAAGGACATCACACACATCCATGCCCGAGGCAGGATTCGAACCTGCGACCGTATCAGTCGCGCGGCTCCGGACTGAGCGCCTAGAACCGCTTCCCTTCCCCTTGTTAGTCTCTGAGCGATGAGCAGCTGCGTGCCTGGTGTTAATTGTAACTTTTCGTGTAAATGACAAGGTGCAGTATTGGACTTGTGTTTCGCGATGACATTGTGAATGATCGAACTGTGTCAAATGGATATGCCCTCGAGTGTAGCTGTAACTCTAAATACGACCACTTCCGCTATTACTACATAGTTTGCTTTCTGAACAAACATTATTCTAACCAAATCGCAAATGTGTGGCCTACATCATTTATGGGTCGTTAATTTAGTTCCCGATATTATTATTACTGTTACTTTATGGTATATTAACTTCGTATTTCGCATACTTGCCATCAGCCAGGCAATTTAACCAAGTGCCACACGTGCAGTTCAGCTCCTAGACGAGTTTGAGCCAATTGAGCCAAGACATTTCGATGAAGGGGAACTGCTTGTGAGCCTGAACATCTTTCGGATGTTAGCTCGCACTATATTCTATTGGTATTTACATCTGAATTTTGTTTCGTACCTGTTGAGATCTGCTGGATGTTTCCTACACCTATGAAAGCCTCCTATCCACTGTACTCTGATAGCTGGTCAAATCTACTGGTGACACTCAAAGTTCAGTTGTCTTAATATACACGTTCCTATGTTGATGTGCAAGAATCTAACAAAATTTTAATTGATCTTATAGATAAAAGTGAAATCTGGTGAACAATGTTAAGGAATTGGGAAGATACTTGCTTTTTCAAAAATTAAATAAGTAAAAAGTCAGTTATATGTCATCCTGGAAAATACTATCTATTTACCTATACTTAATGGTGTTTAGAATTTACCAAATAGCAGCCTCACTTACAGTAGATTAATTTTCTTAATAGTAATTAACACAAGTTAAAAAATTAGTTCAGTGATTCCGCACTTCTGTAATATGATAAAGTTTTTATATGTAAACATATTCATCAGGAAATTATCCAATTTGAGGAGTTCCTTATATCTAAAAGCTCTACCAATTGAAGTCCACTTTCTTTACTATGACTGCTCAAAGTTAACTTAACAGAGAACAAATTTCTCAAATACTTCAAGAGAAACATTGTATAACGAACAGAGAATATTCCTAAACACACTCAAGAAACAGTGAACAGTATTAACGATACAAATGTCAATTTACATCTAACAAGGCAAAATAAAATAAATAACATAGAATATTTATTATTACTGCAGAGTGGCAAGAATGTGTAATACTTGCAAGTGCTAAATCAATTCAACGTAAAAAATAGTACTTGCATTGATGTTTTATAGTGAAAATACTTACATGAAATATTCAATTCTATTGCAGCATTTGAAATTACTGAAAGAATAGTTTAATGATTCTGCCACAAACTAATGTGGATGGGTATCATCAATGAGAAACTGAATATGCAATAAGTAACAAGATAGTTTATTTTTTATTGTAGAAATTATTTCAAAACCCATAACAGCGAGAGGAAGATTCCCTTACAATTACTGCATTCAGAGAAAGAAACTTAGCTTTGAAAAACTGCAATTTGATGTTCTGTGTTGCCAACACACAAACATATTCCACTGATTGTCATCATCATCATCAGTTATCTGCTATATTAGCAGGTCCTTTGCCTCTCCATTTTCTGTGATCCATTGCTTCCTTCTTAAGGCTGCTGTATGTTGTACCGTCCATCATGTCATCCAGTATCTGGAATCTCTTCCTTCCTCGCTTCCTTTTCCCTTCTACATAACCTTCTAAAACTGTTTTTATCAGTCCGTCATTCTTTCTTAATATATGCCTAATCCAATTTCTTTTTCTTCTCTTTATTACATCTAGTAACTGTCTTTTCTCTCCCACTCTTCTCAGTACCTCTTCATTTTTTACTCTGTCCATCCAACTTATTCTTTCCATCTTCCGCCATGTCCAGATATTAAAAGCCTCCAGCCTTTCTCTGTCTTTTTTCCTCATAGTCCATGTTTCAGTCCATATAGAAGAACATTTTATGAGTCTCTTTCTGAGTTCTCTGTCCAGACCGCTGCAGAAGATTCTCCTTTTCTTATAAAACGCCTCTTTTGCCATTGCTATCCTTGTTTTAATATCTGTGGTGCACTTCCAGTCGGTGTCTATCCTGCTTCCAAGATACTTAAAATTTTGCACCTGTTCTAGTGTTTCTCCATTCAGCACAATTTTTATTTCCTTATTTCCTCCTACTGCCAATACTTTTGTTTTATTTGTGTTAATTTTCATTCCATATTTTTTTTCCGTTAGTTGCAATGGTGTCCCCCAAATCCTGTAATTCTTTTTCCCCTGTGGCTAGAAGGACCATGTCATCAGCAAATCTCAAGCACCCTACTCTTCTTCCTCCAATTTCTACTCCTTTGTCATCTAATGAGCATTGGTCAATCATATTTTCCAAGTTCAGGTTGAAAAGAGTAGGTGATAAACAGCATCCTTGTCTTACTCCTTTCCCTAGTCTGATCCAGTTTGTACTTTCTCCTCTCACTTTAACTGAAACTTTTTGATTAAGGTATAATGAGTTTATAAGTCTTCTGGTATTCCAGTCCACTCTCTTTTCCCTCATAATAGTCGCCAGCTTGTCCCAAACCACATTGTCAAATGCCTTTTCTAAATCGATAAAGCACATATATAGGTCTCTTCCTTTTTCAATAAACCTTTCTCCCAAGATTCGTAGGAGCCCTATTGCATCTCTGGTGCCCGTATTCCATCCAAACCCAAACTGCTCCTCGCCGAGATTCTCCTCTATTACTTTTTCAAGTCTTTTATTAATTATTCTTAACATCACTTTGGCTGCATGTGAAATGAGGCTGATTGTCCTGTGCTCGCTGCATTTCTTGGTTCCTTGTTTTTTCGGTAATGGAATCATTATTGTTGTCAAAAAGTCCTTAGGCCATTCACCACTGTCATATATTTTATTACATAATTTCAATATTTCTCTTATTCCATTGTGGTTCAAGCATTTTAGTATTTCTCCCGGTATTGTATCTGTACCTACTGCTTTGCCATTTTTCATTGCAGCAATGGCAGCCTTTACTTCTTCCATTATGATGGTTGGTCCTTTCTCTTCATCACTTACACTGTTGTGTGATTCAAGCTCCAGAGTTTCTGGTTTGCTATTTGTGTCATATAGCTCTTTTATATATTCTTCCCATCTCTGGAGGACATCGTTACGATCTTTGTACACCACCTCTTCGTCTTTACTCAAAATTTCAATAGTAGCACTTCCTGCTCTGTTTTGTTCCCATGTCATAGTCTTTACTCTGTTGTATAGTAAGTCGTATCATCCCTTCCTGTCCAGTTCTTCAATTTCATCACATTCCTCTTTTAGCCATTTTTTCCTAGCCTGCTCTGTTTCTCTTCGCAGTTCGTTATTTAACCTTCGGTATATCTTTCTTGCATCTTCAGTGTTCTTGTTTTTCAATTTTCTTCTCTCCTCCATCTTGGAAATCATTTCTTGTGTGACCCATGGTTTTTTTGACCTTTTCCCTTTTACATATCCTACATTTTGCTGTCCTGCTTTAATGATTCCTTCTTTCAGCATATTCCAGTACTCGTTGGCATTGTCAGGTGCTTCTTTGTCTCGTAATGTGTTTAGAAAGTCCCGAGACAACTTTTCTGTAATTTGATCTTTGTTGGACCTTATCTTCTCTAAATCCCACTTCTTCACCATTGTCGACTTTTTCAGTTTTTTCATTCTTATTTCTGTCATAAGTAAGTTGTGGTCACTGTTAATATCTGCACCTGGTAATGTGTGCACCTTCTTGATTCCATTTCTGTATCTTTCTTCTACCAGTATAAAATCGATTTGGTTTCTGTATTTATCCCCTGGTGATTTCCAAGTGTATAGCCTCCTCTTACGGTTCTTGAACCATGTGTTTGCTGCTATCAGCTGCCTTTCCCTGCAGAAGTCAATTAACCATTCACCTCTGTCATTTCTCTTTCCAAGACCATGACTGCCTACTATGTTTCCCTTTTTCCCTTCTCCCACAATGGCGTTCCAGTCTCCCATTACTATTTTGCAGCAGTTTTTATTTTCGTCCATTATTCTCTCTATTACATTGTACGTTTCCTCTACAATTTGGTCATCATGTTCTGAAGTTGGCATATACACCTGGACAATCAGTAAATCTTTTTGTGCTCCTTTCAGCCTTACACCAATAACCCGGTCATTTGCATAGTCTACATATTCCACACATTTAGCCAATTCCTTTGTCATAATCATTCCTACTCCATTAATTCCTTTTACTTCTCCTCCCGAGTAGTAGATTATATATACATCTGACTGCAACTCTCCATGTCCATTCCATCTTACCTCAGCAACTCCTACGAGGTCCATATGAATCTTTTCCATCTCTCTTTTAAGGTTTTCTAGTTTTCCTGCTTGTAGGAGAGTTCTGACGTTCCAGGTACCAATTCTCGTTTTGATTTTTTGCCTCCTTTCAAGTTGTCCCCCCCCCCCCTCTTCCGGAGATCCGAATGGGAGACTATTTTACCTCCGGACACTGATTTAACATGAGAGGAAGCCAATTTTTGTGCATAAAATGGAGACTGCATTATGCAGGGAAGATAATCTGCGGTGGTATTCCGTTGCCTTCCCCAGTTCTGGAGGCCGCCCCTAACATGGGATACAGACGCCTTTTGCAGCCGCCCGCTCCAGGTCAGACACTGCATGAGAAGTATAGGTTGGAAAATGAAAGACCCCTAGCCCTCGAAACCTAATAGCGTCAGGGTCGGAAAAGAACAAGAGCTGGCCGAGGGTGGCCAGATAGGAAAGATAAAAGTGAGGAGCCTGGCATAAGTAAGTGGAAGCAATGCCAGGACTCAGCTCGGGGCCCCGTGGTCGCCAGCCACGTATCACTAGGTGTGACTCCCTGAGGAACCACTGATTGTAATCCTGATTAAATAATGCTTCTAGAAATTGATAAAGTATGAATATGCAGTAAAAGATCTGTTTTGTCTTCTCGTTGGTGGAATCGTCGGTGGTCGACATGGCAGAACAAATGTAATCTGCACTGACTGAAATAATGTTTGCCAATGTCACTGAATTTAATAAGTACTTGGAACCACTGGTAAGCACTATCTGAATAATGTAGGAAACGTAGAACACAAGTTAGAGAATGCATTCAATACTGAAATCAGTCCACTGAGTGAACCTGGCTTCTTATAGTCAGTGTTTCCATGTTTGTCTATTACAGTTAAACTGTTACAAAATTTGGAGCAAGGGATCCGTACTGAAATTATTTCACTTAAGGAAGCTGTTTCTCAATCACTGCTTTCTCATTGGTGTACGACACATCAGTTCACGAAAACAGGCAATCATCACACTACAGTTCTAATCTTACAGCCCATATTGTGCTTAATAAATTGTTACATTAACAGATAAATCACTGTACTATTGCCAGCCAGCCGAGCGGTTCTAGGCGCTTCAGTCCAGAACCACGTGGTTGCTACAGTCGCAGGTTCGAATCCTGCCTCAGGGATGGATGTGTATGATGTCCTTAGGTTAGTTAGGTTTATGTAGTTCTAAGTCTACGGGACTGATGACCTCACATGTTAAGTCCCATAGTGCTTAGAGCCATTTAACCATCTGCACTATTCCTGTGTTGTAGCCTTTATGATATTGTACTCTTGCACGATTAATCCAGCCATTTTAACCATCTACACTAGTCCTGTGTTGTAGCCTTTATGCTATTGTACTCTTGCACAATTAATCCAGGTTCCACAAAGTGTAAATACAATTTTTCCATTTTTTGATGGCCCACAATACATAGGAAAACTGTCTGTGTTTGTGGTTACAAATTATGCTGTCCCTGCCAGTGCACTGGCTTACAACCAACCTTACATAGATGTCCTTCTGTATTATTTAAAAACTCACTACTTATCAATATACTCATACATCTATATTCCTTCTCTTGGAGAATATTATTGAAATTGAATGTTATTAAACTTTCATCTGTTTAAACAGACACAAAAGCAGTAAATAGAAAAACAACAAATAAAGCAAAATAAAACTGATAAAATTTCTGACAGCTACAGAGGATATGCTGGTTTCAGTGCAGTAAGTTATGCACAAATACTGTATTAGTATACAAATTAGATTTATATAGATATTTGGATTTATATTGTTGTCTCACAATGTGTCACATACCTGGTGATCAAGTGAATTCTACTAACGAAGATGAGCCACATCCTATGTCTAATTATGAAAGGACAAATTTCTGACAGCTACAGAGGATATGCTAGTTTTGGTGCAGTAAGTTATATGCAAATACTGTATTAGTATACAAATCAGATTTATATAGATATTTGTGTTTATAGTGTTGTCTCACAATGTGTCACATTCCTGGTGATCAAGTGAATTCTACTAATGAAGATGAGCTACATCCTATGTCTAATTATGAAAGGACAAGAACTCATCACAGTCATGGTCATTCCACTCATGAGACTGTAAATAATGATGTGATGCCTGGTGTTGACTGCAATAATGTTTTGTGTGTTCTAGTGTTTCAAGTTTTCAGAACTACATCAGATACTATACATCCTCATACACAGTTAGAAGAAAATTATATTCTCTAACCTGGTCTGCTAGTCATAAAATTGAGTTTCTATGTGAGTGTTTGGGAGGTCAAACATTAGTGGTTATGTACACATTATCTAGGAAATGTAACTATTATTATGAGTTCTGACATGCATTCTAATCTGCAGACTGGTGTGAGGCAAAACAAGTTGGAGTCAAACATGATAAACACTTATGAAGGATTTATCTGAATTGTATGAAAATCCATAAATATGATTTACATGTACACACAAACAAATTATTAAAAATTCTGAGAAAATTGATGATGTATTCAAGAGAGAGAGCTTCACAAATTGATCAAGTTAGTGATGCACTGGTCTGCATCTGGCACTTATACATCAGTTATACAGCTTAGTGTTGATAGAGTTGTTGGATATCCCCAGAGGATATCGTTGCAAATTCTGCCCAGTTCGCAAGTTAGATAGTCAAAACCCCAAGTTAGTTTGAAGGGTGTGCCCAAAATGCTCCAAATGTTCTGAATAGGACACAGATCTGGTAACACTGCTGGGCAACGTATGGTTTGGTACCCACAAAGACAAGCAGTAGAAACTCTTGCTGTGTGTAGGTGAAATTGAAGACAAGCAGCAACCAAACATTGAAGTGAGCAGTGTGACAATCCCCCAAGACAATAAATCATTAGAAAATATTTATCAGAATATTTGGGGTATAACTAGTAAAATTCATGAATTAGAAGTACTTTTGCTTGATCACCTAAAGGATATTTCAGTTTTATGTGTGAGTGAACATTGGTTAAATGAAACCAAGCATTTACTGCTAGAATAACAGGATTTGAAATTATTACTAGCTTCTGTAGACAGACTATGCATATGCATATGCATATATCTTAAGCAAGGAAATGAATGCACAGAAATTAAGTTCAGTAAGATAAATAACATTGAAAAAGTGTTTGAATATTCTTTTTGCAAATTCGAAGATCTCAAAATAATCATTGTGCATGTATACCAATCCGCATCAGACAATTTTATGGCGTTCTTAGACAGTGTAGAAAGACTCTTTAATGAATTAAGAAATTTTGAAGAAAGTATTATTATAGATTTGAATGTTAACTTTAACATAACTTATCAAAATATATCGAAACTGAATAATTTGCCACATTCACATAATATATCACCCACTGTCTGTGAATACAAAAGACTTGGAAAGACACTTGATCTAATATTTTTGACTTGCAAACATTTGACTATAGTCTAGAAGTGATTCACATTGTATTCTCAGATCATGAAGCGTAAAAAATGAATGTAAATAATGTACTCAGCACAAATTCCAGGAAAAGTGAGAAATAGTTCTACAGAAGAAGTATAAATGAGGACAGCATTAGGATTTTTAATCCATTGTTAAAAAATTCATACTAGGATTGCATAAATATGATAATGTAGATATGAGGTTTGAGTCTTTTTTAGCTTCTTACGAACATAACAATGAAACTACATTCCCTCTAAAGAAAATTACGTAAAATCCAGGAACAACACTTGGATAATGCAGGGGTAAGAAAATCTTCAGAACAACTTAGAAAGTTAATTAAATCAGCTAGGCCAAATCCAGCTCTGAAACAGTATGTAAACTGTTACAGGAAAGTCATTACAACAGGAAAAAAAATTTAGGAACGATTCACACATCAACTGAAACAAGGGTAGCAAAAAAATGACATCAGTTTGGAATATGGTAAATACAAATTCAGGCAGAATCAAAGCAAGAACCATGAACATTGTTCTTAAAATCGAAGGCAATGTTATATATGATCCTTTAAAAATTTCCACTACATTCAATACCCACATACAAGTCTTTTACAAAATTTTACAAAAAATGAAAGTCACACAAACATCTCTGTAAATCCTAAAACTATGTTTTTGTATCATGTAATAGTGCCAAAGGCGGAGAATGCAACAGCAAACTAAAAACAAAAAATATTTCCTATGGTACAGATGCCATTCCTGACAAAGTAATTCACACAGAAAATATATGGTTCCTCAGCTCGCTGATAAAATTAATGTTTTTTTCAGCACTGGTACTTCCCTTAGAGAACTTAAGCTGTCAATAACAAAACCAGTATACACAAAGTGATTCTTATGACGTAAAAAACTACAGTCCCTTAGGAAAGTTGTCTTGTTCCTCAAAAATTTTTGAAAGTATAGTGTACAAAAGACTCTCTGCTTTTTCGTACAAATGTGGAATATTTGAAAATGAAAAAAATGGTTTTATGAAAATAGATCAACCGAAATTACTATATTTGATTTTTAAAATATGTCCTAAATGTGATTAATCATAATGAAATCAACAGTGAATTGTTTTTAGGCTTATCTAAGTCATTTGATGTTACTGATCATAAAATTTTACTTGAAAAACTATACTGGTATGGAGTCTGTGGCACTGCTCATATTTGATTTAAATCATACTTATATGATATCATGATGGTAAATCCTTCTTTTCTGGATATGAGAAAGTTACTCATTGAGTACTCCTAGGATCAGTGTTAGGCCCTCTGTAGTTCTTGGTATTCATAAATCAATTACCAAGTTACCTAACACAAGCTGATGCTGTACTGTTTCCAGATAATACTAATATATTTGTTAAAGCTCAGAATGTGACTGAACTACACAAAAATGAAATAGAATGAAAAAATGGTTAATTGGCTCAAATGGCTCTGAGCACTATGGGACTTAACATCTGAGGTCATCAGTTCCTTAGAACTTAGAACTACTTAAACCTAACTAACCTAAGAACATCACACACATCCATGCCTGAGGCAGGATTCGAACCTGCGACCGTAGAGGTCGCGCGGTTCCAGACTGTAGCGCCTAGAACCGCTCGGCCACTCTGGTCGGCAAATGGTTAATTGGTTTAGAGAAAACAGTCTATTTGTTAGTGAGAAGAAAATGTTATGGATGAATTACAGGCATACTTCAAATAAAGTAATCCCTAACATATTAGTGAAGTTAGGCAAGCAGGAAATACTACTAGCTTAAAATACTAATTTTTTAGCAATTTAGTTAGATGATCATTTTGAATGGGATAAATACATAGAATCGCTCAATAAAAAACTATGTAAATGCTGTTACATATTAAGAATGCTCAAAGATTCCTGCAGTGAAGAAACAGTGATGAGTGCCTATTATGCATTCATGAATAGTCTACTGAGATATGGTGTTATATTTTTGGGTGTTTCAAGTCTACCAAAACACTCCTTTACTATTCAGAAACGAGCAATAACAATTATAAAAGGGATTTATATGTATGAACGTATAAGCTTTTTTAAGTCCCATGTCCAGGTCTTTTCTTTGAACAGGGATTACCACTACTATGAAAGCAGACACAGAACAGACTTCCATAGAGAACTGCATAAGAAAGCCCTGTATCAAGAAAAGGGTAATATATCATCCCAAAATTCATTTTAGTGCCCTCCACTTAAGACTTAAAAAGGTATAAAAGCTGCACATTTTTAAACATGAGCTTAAGGAGATACTTATAAATGAAAGTGTTGATGAGAACATGAACATAGCCACGTCTCACTGGATATAATGTAAACTTAGAAATTTTTGGCTTGTGTATTGAATTATATGTATGATTTTATTTGTATCTGTATGATTTGCTTTTGTTTTTTTTTTGCTTCATTATCTGCATGAGTTGTATACAGACACTACTATTTAATATTTTTTGTATTAATATAGAACAAAAGTATATATCATTTTACATGATGAAATTGATGATAAATAGAGATAAATGTAAATCCAGGATAGCTTTAAGTGTTCATAGCTGTGCCTTGACAACAGCAGCTGCTCTAGTGGTTAATGTGCCACCATATTTTGTTTCAGTAACGCCGCTGGAGGATAGTAACTTTCTACAGCGTTCGTAATATGGTCGCTTCCATTTCAGAACCTAGTCTGTCATTAAAATTTTGCGTGATTATTTGCCAATTATGAGGCACGCGCCGTCATAAGGTAGCGATGTTTTTCAGTTTTTCCAGAGTTTATTAGTCGTCTGTACGAACATCTTCAATGATATCGACCTGGATCGTTCCCTTGATCACAGTCGGCGTCACCATGTGTAGCCCTTTGGTTTCTTAGCTGCTACGTCGCCCTTATGTTGCCATGACTACGGCGTCCCTTTCAGTATACACTGTTATCAATTCATGGTGGTTATCTGAGCCTAGACAACGCCGTCGTTTCCAATTCTTATCTGAGGGCACTGTCCAATAAATACACATCGACGTGTATATATTTTAATGGTTGCACCTTTAATACAACTTTACCTGCTATTATGTCTGTATGTAATACCTGTATGTGGATATAATTTCTATACTCTAGTCTATTCATTTATGGACAAAACATTAATAAGAACTATGTGTTTGTCATTCACACCAGTGTCACTAGATAACAATGCCTCTTCTTCGCATGTTCTGTAAGTTTGTTTATTTTAATGTAACA
The DNA here is from genome assembly GCF_023864275.1 of Schistocerca cancellata. Taxonomy (NCBI): domain Eukaryota; kingdom Metazoa; phylum Arthropoda; class Insecta; order Orthoptera; family Acrididae; genus Schistocerca; species Schistocerca cancellata. The sequence goes on from NC_064634.1 coordinate 254,537,275, forward strand.
TAAATGACTACTTGCCTGATGATATATAATAATTTAACTTCTTATGAACTAGTAACTGATCTGCGAAAACTTACTCTGCAAATTTCATCTAGCAACGACATTTCAGTTCTTATGAAGCGTTTGGTATTTGTAGTTGCTGACGTAATACATAGTCAGTGCGGGATCCGCAGACTATATAAACTGTGGCTCCACAGCTATCAGTTACAGTGTACTATCGTAGAATCACGTGGAAAACCGAGGAGCCTCCAGTAGCAGTCATAGGCACAAAAAGTATTTCTCTATTTTCTTTTAACGCCATATGTAGAAGTTCAGTTTGGAACTTCGCTGATCCTACCCTTGCAGTTCCCAAAAAAACTGACGATAACCTTAACGTAAGCTGTAACTGGTTATAAAAAACAAATGTTGTTGCGTTCTCGACTGTTCTTTTAACTATAGTATAGCATCAGCTCGCTGCGCTCCACGCCAATGTTGTCTAAATTTATGGATTTAAGTGTCAGTCTCGATCAATATTGCACATATTTTTTAATGAACCTTAAGAAGTTGGCGTTCATGAAACCGTCCAAAACCGCCAGTTTTAAATTTTTTGTATATAAGTGGAACTCGTACAGAACCTGTCCACCGTAAGTGACTTGAAAGTGCAGTATAGGCTACACATTTCCATATTGTGTCAACAGATGAATAACGCATTCATTAACTGTTTCACATTAGCTGGTGTAAATATCTACAGGCTCAGAGACATAACAGTTACTATGTTCACAGGCAGAAGCTTCCAGACTGTATTCTGGATGTTACCAAACCAACTCAGAGGTTTCTAGCTCGCCTTGAAATTCTAAAAACGTGTGTTCAATGCAAAAGTCAGATGAAAATTAGTCTCTAAATTCCATTGTGTGGAAACGGTGCCCTAAAGCCACATTCTCATGTGTTACAGTTGTCAGAATTACAATTTATGATGCAATTCTTGAAGTTAGCCATGGGAATGTAGGGAGGATGACAGTATCAGAGAGGGTGGTCTTTAAGACAGGAAAGTTAACCCAAGATATCTTGTGAAAAATGTACCACCAAAGCCTCTCTGCAGCTGAAAAGTCTGTTGAGGACCTGGTGAAGGGAAGAAAGCAGAAGAGAATCCTTCAATGGAAAGAGGATCATGAGTATAAATTTGAGGTCTTCTGAAGAGGTGACATAAGAAAAAACCTTAGGCTGAACTTCAATTTGCATTTCCTTAAAATTTTGTTTTTTGAAGTTTATGTATCTTTTCTCAGAACCTATTAAGGATAGAGTTACGAAATTTTTAAATTCCGAGTGTAAGCTGAGATATTGTGCAAAGTACTCGCAAAATTGGATGAATTTTATATACTAATTACCGAAGTACAATTAAGAAATTCTCCTGTGCGATATATTCAGAGAACCTCACGAGAGAAGTTCACTGTATTGAAACAGATTGAACAGAGATAATATTCTACAAACCCTTTGAACAAATTCGGAGTAAAGGTGCATGCATTACTTTTTGAAACTAAAAATTTTTAATTTCCAGAGAAAAGTTAAATAAATATAATCCAAGGAGCTTAATAGTGAATGTGTTAATTTCATGTGAGGTATGCTGCAAAATTTCATTGCTGTATCTTCAGGATTGTGGATTTGTTGCATCTCTTAAATAGCATGTGCTTCTCAGGAACGTCCCCCCTTTAAGGCCTGGCCAGACAGAATGCGGCCTGGCCGTCTGGCCTGTGGCCTTGAACCGCAGCCGGCAGGTCGCACTGCGGAATCGCTCGTTACTGTATGGCGGCGGTCACACAGAGTGCGGCTTTGACGCACCGGCATACGGTCTGCCGCTCCGGCCGCCGCCAGGTTGTCACAGATTACAGATTCGCCGCAAGCCGGAGCGGCTGCTTGCCTCTGTTGGCGCACTCAACTGCTCTGCTGTCACACTGGAAGCAGCGGCGTGAGGCGGTTTTTGTCTTGCAGCTGGTAGTGCATGCATCATGGACACAGACTGACTTACAGAGGAGGTGAGAGAATACAACTTTTTGTCTGATACACGCGATCCTGATTTGGAGGTAGAATACTTTTGCCCTCGATATAGTCTTGATAGAAAGCTGAATTCTCAGAAATAGTGTTGTCTCTGTGACATCCATAACTTCCAATATCAACTACTGTAAACTCCGTGGTATGGATCAACGATCGCCAGGAGATCTAGCTAAAAGAACTGTTTGTAACAGAACAGCTGGGATCCACTATCCTTCGGGCATTTTAACCTGATAGGCTTTCCGTCTATGCTTGCAAGGCAGTCCGGAAACCCCCAAAGTTCTAGAAATCCTTCTTCAGATTTCTTCCACATCTCTGTTGTAGGAGTATGTAGAATAGTCCATATTGCCTGGCACACTTATTTGACAATATCTGAGGCTGTTGAACGTCCTAGCCGAAAAGAAAAAGCTATGGTCTCGTGACTGTCGCCTGTAGTCAAGTATCTGGAAAAGATTAAAATCTGTTATACCGATAGAACGAATGGATAAGTTAATGACCAAAGATATGTTTGTTTAAATTCCATGACAATGGTATGAATACAATGAAACAAAACAATCTATTAAGTAGAAAGTTCTCTCGAGCGGGACATACGGAACTAGATGTTACTATCGTTTGCTGTATTCGTAAACACTGCAAATAAATTTATCACTCCACTCGTAACTACGTTGTGGGATAGCACTTTCTTCCGCCGAACCTTTCATATGATACAGCAAAACTGAAATGGAATAATTTATGTGACTTCTATTTGAAGCACAAAGAGGCTAGCACAGCCGAAGTCTCCTGGGCTATAATGCATTCCGCTGCTAGGAAAGCCCCTGGTCATGATGGCATTCAAAACCGTGTCCTCCAGGAGTTCACGGATAAAGCAACTGAGTACCTAACACACATAACGAATGCCATACTAAAACACCAACACTTCCCCGCCTTTTGGAAGACGGCCAAGGTCCTGATGTTCAGGAAGCCGGGGAAAGACCACAGCCTGCCACAAAATTACCGACCCATCAGCCTTCTGAGCTCGCTCAGCAAGATTGTTGAGAAGGTGATTCTCAAACGCATCACTAGGCACTGCATAACAAATGACATCCTGAGACCGGAGCAATTCGGCTTCAGGAATCACCGCTCCACAACACAACAACTCCTACGGGTCGTTGAACATGTAACACATGGCTTCAACATAAAGAAAGCTACAGGGGCAGTGTTCCTGGACATCGAAAAGGCTTTCGACCGTCTATGGCACAACGGCCTCATCCGCAAACTCAGCGACGCGGGATTCCCCGACGGGCTGCTGCGTCTAATACACTCATACCTCACAGACAGGAGTTTCAACACTGACGCGCAGGGAAAACAATCAACACGACACGGTATACACGCGGGAGTACTCCAAGGAACCATCCTAGGGCCCCTACTGTTTAACCTCTACATAGACGATCTCCCAACCACACACAACACAATGATGGCAATCTACGCGGATGACACAGTCATCCTTGCGCAAGATTGGAAACCATCAAACATTACGTCACGCCTGCAGACTGCACTCAAGAGTGGCCGAGCCTTGGTTGGAGAAATGGTGTGTTACAGTAAACGTCGACAAGTGCGAAGCCGTTCTGTTCACTAGAAGACCGAAGCAACTGCGCAAAAACCGCTACTGCAGACCAATAACTCTACATGCACGTCAAATACGTTTCCGCGAGAAATTAAAATACCTCGGTGTCTGGCTGGACCGGAAATTACTCTGGGGGGACCACATACAACACATGACCAACCGAGCTAGCGCGAGGCTCAAACAGCTCTATCCTATGCTCAACAGTCGTAGCACACTGAACAGAAGGGTGTCGAGGTCCATGTACATGACACATATCCGACTACTGATGACGTACGCAGCTCCTGTCTGGTGATACGCTGCGTCTACACGCCTGCGCCGTCTGCAGCTCATACAAAACAAAGTACTCAAAATCATAAGCAATGCTCCACGATACACACGCATCGCGGACCTTCACCGGGAATACCGACTTAAACTCTCACGGAGGTAATCCACAAACTCACCACAAGACTATACAGAAACTCCAGACATTCGCAGAACCCGTTTATTCTGAATCTGGGGAACTATGACCACAACCATAGATGGAAACATAAAAAAGCAAAAGACATACTTGTAAGGACATAACATCTATGGCCAAGCATACGCAAACATAACGGCACAGGCGAGGCCCTGTTAAACAGCTGAAATACACTGTCGAATAACTGGCACCACACAGGGAAGCCGTACCGTACACTGCATGCAAATAAGCTCCACACATCCCCCACAAAGTGAAATGATCAATGGCCGATCTCCCACTACTGTATAACGATCTTGATTGTTCCAGGAATGCAGCGGCTGCAGCAACTGGGACACATCGCCATCGCTTGTCACGGTAATGATGCATGATACCTATACTAAGAAATCCAATGTTGCATGAGCTATCGCAGCTAGTAAGCCACTACTGCTCTTACTACCCATCCCACTGTCGCAGAGGTTTTTTCCCACGGCACGAGCCATGGCACTTTTTCCCTCTGCTCTTCAAATCGCTATCCTCACTTGCGTTTCGTCCACTATCTATCACCTGATGGACCATGTTAATGCGTAGTCTTACCCAGACGCACGGACATCACAGCCCAGCATCCTGTGATCCACTTACTAGATAACTAACATGTTTACGGAGGTGACAGTAGAACTTTTGGTTTGGTCACCACGTTGGTGCGGGCGTGGAGGGGCCCCATCTCTTATTAAAGGCCACAAACGGTAAAACTTACCTCAAACAAATGGTTAGCCTGTGCCTTGTATCAATTGGCTTTCTCCAGTTCGTTGTGCACTTCTCGGTGCTGCCTTTTTTATCAGACGATACATTTCCTCGAAACATTCTCCCGACATACGAAAATATTTGAAGAACCTATCTTCGTCAGACTCTAGATCAATAAACAGACGATGGTTTTCTCCTAAGCTTTCTCTTTTGCTACTAATGTCGTGCACCCAACATCTCCTCTTCTTGGTGCCATTTCGTATCGCTAGTGCGAGCTACTTATTTCGGCAATTTAAAAAAAATAAAAAAAAATGAACTCGCACAAAGATAACGCGTCCCGCGTGAGGATACCATATCGTCTAACGCCAAGACAATCGCGCTACGCATGCAAGCTTAATAATGGGGTTCGGCCTCTTCCACAGTGTAACACAGCTGACGCCTGTGTGGCGTCCCTAGCCGCTGACGGGTCCGGCCCACCGCTGCGCCGTCCGTCGCAGCGGCAGGCCGCATTCTGTCTGGCCAGGCCTTTAACGTATTTCAGCCAAAACCATCATCAGATTTTGTCAGGTAAACAGAACAAATGACAAGTAATATTTCTACAAAAGTTACAGTAATAGACTGTATGAAACAGAATGAAGACCTACCGCATTTAAGAAACTTGATACCCCGTATTTAGTCAGTTCTATATTCAATTTTACTACGACCAGCGTTTTTCGGTAAGGCAGCTTGTCTTCAATTACAGTTCGTGACCGTTAAACGGCCAAGTAAAAAAAAAAAACAAAAAAAAAACAATAGGTCCTGTAACTATCAACTACAAATAATGCATGCAGTCATTTTATAAAAGAAAATAACAGATACCATCTTAGTAAATATACAGTTAAGACTCACCGGCCACTTGACCATCTTCTTCTTCTGTGTGAATGCACAAACAGTGGCCGAACTCTTACGGGAATTGGCAACGCGCCGGGAGTAGTGAGTATAATGGACGGGGGCACTACGAATGTGGTGCGGGACAATACGTTGAGAATGTGGGTTTCGCGTGAGGCTTGCCAAAGGTAAATCCCTACAGTCGCGTTTTCCTTTGGGTCCTCGGTGGCTCAGATGGATAGAGTGTCTGCATGTGAGCAGTAGAGATGGGGGATCCGCTCCTGAACTAATTCATAGAGTTGAATCTTTCAAAGGAGTGAACAATCAGCGATTCAGAAAAAAAGAACGGTAGCTCCAAACGTTTCCCACAGCAAAGAGAGAGAGAGAGAGAGAGAGAGAGAGAGAGAGAGAGACACGGAGCATATCAGCGGAGCCTCCGCTGGTCAGAGCACACTGCACGCCACACAACACAGCCAGTGCCGGCCTCTGCCCTGCTTCTGCCTTGGCTGCCTGCATTGTGCAGTGCCCCATTGGATTTTGTGTTTCACATATGCCGTGCCGTCTCTGTGCTTACTCTGTCACGTACAGTGTCTGGCCACCTTAACTTAGCATCGCACTCCTTCGGCGATCGTTTCAGTCGCACGTCCTGCCCTCTGGGCAGTTGATGCGAGCAACAGGACGGAGAGCCTCCTAACGGAGAACATAAGAACTACTTGCAACAACCTGCTCGCAAGAGAACAGACGATTTGTCTCAGAGCGGGTGACTGGTGGCCGTTCACAGCTCCCCCCACCCTCAGAACTCATCCGCTCAACGCTCACCCCACCGTTCTCTATTCTAGCCAGAGCGTTGAGCAAAGCAACTCAGGTGTCACTCTGGTCTCTGCGATCTTAGCTCACGTAGTAATACAGCTCGCGCTCGACCTGCTTGACTCAGCGCCTCTGCATTGGAGTTCGTCTCTACTGGATATTGCTCTTCGTAGTAATACCGCTATGTATATTACATAATTATGTTATGTATACATCATTGGTTTTTATTTTATTTTTATTTGTTTAAACTGATCAGATTAGGTTCCTGACGACTCCTCTTACTATAGAATTTTTTATTATAGACACTCGAATTTACGCTTTAATTACGAGCGAACTGATAAACATATCGCAAAATGTGATACACCAATATTTTCCTTGTTTTATTCTGCGTAAGGCTATATGCAGCACTTTGGTCTTACAGTCAAATTTATATATTTTTTTCTTATTTTAGTACGGATTTTGCGATTTTAGGCGTCTTCGGATCGAAACGTTCACTTTAAAAATATATGGCTTGCGATGTATTTGTACGAGGTTAATGAAACTTTAATACATTATAGCCAAATATATTTTTAATGTAAATCTCAAGTTACAACATTTTCTGATCACCAAAAAAACCACGATAGTGCAAAATAAATCAATAATCAAAAACTTTATCATATCGTGGAAATTTCAATAAACAATACAAAATTCTTACTCATTATCTGTGTTACTTCAAAGTGGGATCAAATAAGATCAAAATACAGGTATAGTACTGGAATAAACCAAGTTTAAAGGGCAATGTGCCTTCCATTTATTTTCTATTGTGAATGAGTGGTGAGTCATGAAAAAGAGCTAGTTCATTTAGGGAGTTAACAGTTCTGATCCAATCTCTGAAAAGAACAGTTTTGCCCATCTCTAGTGAGCAGGAGATCCCGGGTTCGAGCCCCGGTCGGGACACATATTTTCATCTGTCCCCGTTGGCGTATGTCAACGCCTGTAAGCAGCTTAGGGTGTTCATTTCATTGTAATTTCATCCTAACAAGCTGCTTAGTAAAAATAAACTTTTTATGTGCCAGGAAATTTTTCTTTGTAAAGTTCAAGGTTTCCCTGACAAGTATGTTTACATATAGGTTTTCAGCATCATATGAAACAAGTGTTGCAGCTGCTGGAATCTCTATATCTTTGACCAAGTCCATGAATGGATAAGTGTATTTCAAATTGAATGGTCTTCCAACAATTTAAAACGTCCTGATCATTTTATTGCATTCCCTGTTAATTTTATAAGCAGGCAATGAGATATTATTAATTAATGCCTAATTCGAAAATTATCTTTGTGCAATTTGATTTGTGTCCTTGGTTCAGAAATAGCTGAATTCATCATGAACAGTTTCTTCTTGTCACCATCGTCACTGAACAAGAAATTACTCTTGGAAACTTTCTCTTTAATATCTTTCTAAAATTCAATGACTGGGTTGTTTTCGATCCGTCTGATACCATTATCATGGAAAATTTTCATCGTATTTTATATACAGACATCTGTGATTGTAGCTTTTCCAGCTTATGATTTAAATTTCTGACTGTGCCTTTGGTGTTCTTATGACTTCATTGTTTCTCTGCATATAAAGCTCTGTTAACTTCCACTGCTGTGTCTAGCTGTTGCACTTATTGAGCTTAGTCACATCATATGCACTTTTGACTTCTGTGATGGTAATTTTCATTAGATTGGAGTCTAATTTAGGTGCTATATTAAATTTAAGCTGTTTGTTTACCAATAAATTTTCTTATTTTGTCCTTAAAATATCGGTAAGATTAATTACCCTGTCCACACACTGATGTGTGACACTATGTCTACTATCCTCAACCTTCGCAAAGCATCTCTGTAAATTAAAAAAAAAAACGTATCTCTGAAACTAATAATGGCTTACAGGCCTTATTATAATTGAATATTAGTAAATAGTGGCTTTGAAATACAGATTATTTCACAAATGTACAATACAGTCTGAGACCTTTAACATTTCCATGTAACATGAATAAATCTAAGCAAAATTTCTCCATTGTGTACAGATTTGTCAATCTCACGAGCCTGTAGGACAGCCACATCTATGGTTTAATTTTATTATTCTTTGTGAGTAACAATTTGCTATGATATACAGAATCATTGTATAAGGGTCATTTAATAAGTCTATATTACACCCAAATACTTAGTTTCTGTGGTGTAACATTTCAGGATGTTAGTGTCTATACCACTTTCACTGCTCCTATGGTGAGGCCATACTCAAGTACTCTTACAGTTTATTTACATTTGGTTTAAGAATCATGATAGAAGGTTGTATACATGGAAGAACCCTGGAGATACTAAAAGATATCAGATAGATTATATAATGGTAAGACAGAGATTTGGGAACTAGGTTTTAAATTGTAAGACATTTCCTGGGGCAGATGCGGACTGTGACCACAATCTATTGGTTATTACCTGTAGATTAAAACTGAAGAAACTGCAAAAAGGTGGGAATTTAAGGAGATGGGACCTGGATAAACTAAAAGAACCAGAGGTTGTACAGAGTTTCAGGGAGAGCATAAGGGAACAATTGGCAGGAATGGGGGAAAGAAATACAGTAGAAGAAGAATGGGTAGCTTTGAGGGATGAAATAGTGAAGGCAGCAGAGGATCAAGTGGGTAAAAAGACGAGGGCTAGTAGAAATCCTTGGGTAACAGAAGAAATATTGAATTTAATTGATGAAAGGAGAAAATATAAAAATGCAGTAAATGAAGCGGGCAAAAAGGAATACAAACGTCTCAAAAATGAGATCGACAGGAAGTGCAAAATGGCTAAGCAGGGATGGCTAGAGAACAAATGTAAGGATGTAGAGGCTTATCTCACTAGGGGTAAGATAGCTACTGCCTACAGGAAAATTAAAGAGACCTTTGGAGAAAAGAGAACCACTTGTATGAACATCAAGAGCTCAGATGGAAACCCAGTTCTAAGCAAAGAAGGGAAAGCAGAAAGGTGGAAGGAATATATAGAGGGTCTATACAAAGGTGATGTACTTGAGGACAATATTATGGAAATGGAAGAGGATGTAGATGAAGATGAAATGGGAGATACGATACTGCGTGAAGAGTTTGACAGAGCACTGAAAGACCTGAGACGAAACAAGGCCCCGGGAGTAGACAACATTCCATTGGAACTACTGACGGTCTTGGGAGAGCCAGTCCTGACAAAACTCTACCATCTGGTGAGCAAGATGTATGAAACAGGCGAAATACCCTCAGACTTCAAGAAGAATATAATAATTCCAATCCCAAAGAAAGCTGGTGTCGACAGATGTGAAAATTACAGAACAATCAGTTTAATAAGCCACAGCTGCAAAATACTAACACGAATTCTTTACAGACGAATGGAAAAACTAGTAGAAGCCGACCTCGGGGAAGATCAGTTTGGATTCCGTAGAAATACTGGAACACGTGAGGCAATACTGACCTTACGACTTACCTTAGAAGAAAGATTAAGTAAAGGCAAACCTACGTTTCTAGCATTTGTAGACTTAGAGAAAGCTTTTGACGATGTTGACTGGAATACTCTCTTTCAAATTCTAAAGGTGGCAGGGGTAAAATACAGGGAGCGGAAGGCTATTTACAATTTGTACAGGAACCAGATGGCAGTTATAAGAGACGAGGAACATGAAAGGGAAGCAGTGGTTGGGAAGGGAGTAAGACACGGTTGTAGCCTCTCCCCGATGTTATTCAATCTGTATATTGAGCAAGCAGTAAAGGAAACAAAAGAAAAATTCGGAGTAGGTATTAAAATCCATGGAGAAGAAATAAAAACTTTGAGGTTCGCCGATGACATTGTCATTCTGTCAGAGACACCAAAGGACTTGGAAGAGCAGTTGAACGGAATGGATGGTGTCTTGAAGGGAGGATATAAGATGAACATCAACAAAAGCAAAACGAGGATAATGGAATGTAGTCGACTTAAGTCGGGTGATGCTGAGGGAATTAGATTAGGAAATGAGACACTTAAAGTAGTAAAGGAGTTTTGCTATTTGGGGAGCAAAATAACTGATGATGGTCGAAGTAGAGAGGATATAAAATGTAGACTGGCAATGACAAGGAAAGCGTTTCTTAAGAAGAGAAATTTGTTAACATCGAGTATAGATTTAAGTGCCAGGAAGTCATTTCTGAAAGTATTTGTGTGGAGTGTAGCCATGTATGGAAGTGAAACATGGACCGTAAATAGTTTGGACAAGAAGAGAATAGAAGCTTTCGAAATGTGGTGCTACAGAAGAATGCTGAAGATTAGATGGGTAGATCACATAACTAATGATGAAGTATTGAATAGGATTGGGGAGAAGAGAAGTTTGTGGCACAACTTGACCAGAAGAAGGGATCGGTTGGTAGGACATGTTCTGAGGCATCAAGGGATTATCAATTTAGTATTGGAGGGCAGCGTGGAGGGTAAAAATCGTAGGGGGAGACCAAGAGATGAAAACACTAAGCAGATTCAGAAGGATGTAGGTTGCAGTAGGTACTGGGAGATAAAGAAGCTTGCCCAGGATAGAGTAGCATGGAGAGCTGCATCAAACCAGTCTCAGGACTGAAGACCACAACTACAACATCCATTTATATAAGTAATGAGGTCTTTGTGTTTATTGCAATCACTGAAGCTAGAAAACAATCATAGCTATATTTAGTTTTCCATTTCAAGCATATTGTGTAGCATTTCGCGTGAACGTTAATACAACTGACAAACTGTAGGGACCCTATGAACATGTGTCCAGAAATGGGCGGTGTGCATGCAAGGCAACAAATCGTCTTGGAACACACTATAGAGGTGCATCAAACCCACATCAAAAAGATGTTCAAAGTGACCTCTCAGGGTTGTAGGTGATAGGGGTAGCAGCGCATGCCACGCAGGATCCACATAATCGTAATTTGGCTTACATTACGCTGGCGGGCCACTTGCCAGAAACTTGCACCAGAGTTCCTCTCTATATCCTGTAGAACCCGGTCCTCCAAATCCGGTGTATGCGCAGTCTGCCGCCTTCCTGCTTGCTCGCCAATCCAAAGATCTGTGATCACGTAAATGTCCAAAAAGGGCTTGAGTGTTGTGTGATGTGGTTGATGTGTGTGAGGGTACTTCGCTGTGCTGCCACTCGACGATTTCCATTTTCTTGATCGTATACAACCACCATTTTGGTTTGTTGTCGACATGAACACTGGACCATTTCTACTAGTTACAGTAGGTACAGTACGCTGTGTCAATCATACAGTCGTCAACGCACAGGGAACACATCGCACACCGTCAGAGGGACTCTCATTTGTCATCGCCATCTACTGAGGCAACGATGCATTTCTAGACACAGGTTCATAGGAACTATTTTGCCCCACTTCTACTCAGGAATCCTTTCCGAAGTTTGTCGGTTTTATTAATGTTCACCCAGTATGAGGATGTTTGTATCCAGTTGCACCATCATTGAGTCCATAGTGAGGACATATTCAAGTAACTTTCTGTACTTGTCCACTTAGCTAACATTAGAGTAACTATTCTTCACAAACTTACAAAGATTTAACGGACATTGGGGTCACATTTTGCTGACACCGTTAATTTGACTAACGTCTAGCTAATCTATGTGTAAAAAATTGTCATTTAGACCACATTTAAACAGTCAAATCTTACAAAATAAATAATTACGATATTCTGTACTTAGTCGTGTAATTTTGATTAATCGTATGAATATGCACTCACTCTTTACCAAAGGGAAATCACATTTCTAGGATTAATTATTCGTAAGGACACTTTCCCACCTGAATATTTTCATTTTGTGAACTAGAGAAAATATAAACTCATTTAAGTAGCTACTTAGGTACCATACATGTTGTAATCTTAAGCTGATGTTAGCTAGTAATCACATCATTGTGAACCTGTTCTTGTTTCTGTAAGATTTTGTCAGACTAACGTATTGATTCATTGTCAGACTACAAATAATACAGGTTTTGTTATGTTTGTGAATGAGAATGGTGTTCATTTATACGATCAGCTTGGAATATGTTCTTCTGTTCACTCTACAGAAAACGTTCCAAGTCTCCCCTCTGATTAAAGAGAGTCTGACGAAATGTACCTGTAATATTTGTCAAAATGAATATTTCTCCCATTTCCCACTTCTGCTAACTCGCAAGCAATTTGGCATGATAATCTTAGCCTTTTAGTCGGCACCTGTGCTAAAGGCAGTCCTTCCCCAGTTGTTGCGTGTACTCTTAATGACATTCCTTTATGAGCGGTATGGATCGTCCAATAGTAAATCAATGTGACGTGTATGGGGCAGCATCTCTATTTTTCAGTGGAGAACAAAAAATCTGTTCTACACTTTTCTGTTGTGTGTTGGGTGTAAGGTGGAGAGATGGTCTGATGAGTGTACAGAAAGAGAAAGAGAGAGAGGGTGGGAGGGAGGGAGGGAGAGAGAGAGAGAGTGTGTGTGAGAGAGAGAGAGAGAGATAGACTGATGATTGCAATGTAGGTTTGTATGTGAAAACTGTTAATAAGGTAACGTACTGAAACATAGTGCTTGACGTGCCGTACTGATGCAAAGTATTCACGTCCATAGTGAGCCATTGGTTCAGTACTATTTGATATGGCTTGTACGTGGACCAGATTGTTCCCTCGATGCTATGCCTTTGAATCATAGATGAGCTATATAAATCAATTTTTCATTCATCTCACAATTCTTGGTATGTCTGTGAGGTTTCTTGAGTTCTCTGTGAGTGAAGTCTTAGTTACGCCTTGGAACAGATGCGACAACCTTCATATAATTTCAGCTATGTTCTTCCAACCAAATTTAAGTTTTGTTTTTGCATTGAAATAATCAAAAATTGATACACAATCTTTTACATGTATTCACGCTCCTTCCCATTATCACACTGTGTGTTATTCTCTTCATCAAGCCATGTGGTCATGCGCTTATAAATTATACAGTATTGGGGAGCCTATCACGAAAATTTTCCTTTAGCAAAGGTGTTAAGTAAGAAGTCCAGTTGCATTACAATAATACTTTCTTGAGTCAACATTCATAGATATGAGGGCATTTTAATAAGGGTGGTTTCTGTAGTCGTTATTATATGTACTTAGAGTTTAAATACAACACAGACAGGTTATACGTCAGTTTCATATAAACCACTACGTCAAATGCCGTTTTGGAATACTAGTCTGTTGCAGGATATTAACCCATTAGTGCTCAGCATTAAATTAATGGTACATGGGTTGGGAATGGAGTAATGTTGATTTTTTTCGTCAAAATTAACTTCTGTAATCTTGTTACGCTTATTTAATGATCAATGAACATATGTTCTTTAAGACTTGTATCAGTAATTCTGAGAAGCAGTCCACTACTTGGAACAATCTTAGGTCCGCTATTGTTCCTCAGATATAAAACCAACTGCCATCTAACATACAACGAGCAGTACTAGTTCTTTTTGCAAATATCATAAGTACTGCAATCAATCCAAGCATACACGCAGCAGTTGAAGAAGTGGTAAACAATGGTCCCTTAAAGTACGAATGACTGGTTTTCTGCGAATGGTGTCAAGTTCGGTTTTAAAAAGACCCTAATTTATTCATTTCCGTACCTCTAGGTACAGAACAAGATGAGCCAACTTGAAATTTCTTTGGTGGTAGAACCGATGAGAATTTAAAATGGAGAAAGCATATTTTGGAAATTGTATAACAAGTTGGTTCAGCCACATTTACATCTAGAATCACTGCACATCTTGGGGGGAGAAAATCTGTAACATGATATATTTTGCATACTTTCATTCAATAATGTCATACGGAATAATGTTCTGGGTTAACTTATCTTTGAGAAAGAACGTCTTCATTGGACATAAACGTGCTGTAAGAAATATGTAGTGCTCACCAATGATCATCCTGCAGACATCTCTCTAAGGAGTTGGACGTTCTGATTACTGCTTCGCATTATACTCGTATGTATTTACTCATGAAGTCTGTTGTAAATAATCCACTACAGTTCGTTAGGAACAATGACGTATATAGCTACAATACTACAAGAATGAAAGTACATTCGCTGCGCCATGTTAAGGTAGTCCTCAGCACAAAAAGGGGTTATAATGTTGAAACCAAAATATTTGTCACTTACCCCATGATATAACCTTATAGAGATATGACCTTTCCGCTATCCTCTCACGGACCGAATGGAAGCGTTCTTTGGGTGCAGGAGACAAAAGATAACGTCGGCTGATCCTGAGAGGATATAAAACGACGAACCCTAATTACAACGTACTTTTGGACTGAACTCACCGATACAGTAGACGCCAGTTTACACGACTCGTGGCACTGCGTTAGAACAGACCTACCCATCATTACTGAGTCCTTACTGGCTAGCCGCACTGCTCCAACCTGTGAAACTCACCTGCCTTACCTCTCGTGCAGTTATCCAACGCAGCGCTTGTGTGGCATGTGGTGTTACTGTGCATGTTGTGTTGTACAATTTCAGCATGATTACAATAAAATTAGTTACTTATTATTAATGTAACATAAGGTTTTATTTAATCACTGCTTACCCGGATAATGAACATTGTTTTGTTAAAGAAATCTGCACTTGGTAACATGTACCAATGTTGCAATTCACGCACTGTGAATGTCACAAAGATCATTTACAAAAGTAATCATTTATAAGCAACAAACAAGCTTTAAAGAAATCTCCACCTGGTAACATGTAGCAATGTTGCAAGTCATGCACTGTAAATGTCACAAAGATCATTTACAAAAGTAATCATTTATAAGCAACAAACAAGCTAATGTATGATAAGTAATCTGAATTAAAGAAGAGTAATGATTTTAGTAAGTTCAGTGTTGTTGTTTAAAAGACTCTTTGCTAGTTTCACATCGTTTATCAAAATTAACGTTACTATTACCTCGAGGTGGCAACACTTTTCTTTTAGGAAAAATGAATAGTTTTGTCACACAATACCACACGTACATTACACTAATGTATTTTCCTGTCGAAATATTTCATAAAACGAGTTACGAAATTACCAGGCTTCATAACTCAGCTGATAAGAATTAATATCACGTAAGATGCATTCATAGATGTTCGGTATGTTCACAATCTAACTGGAATTGACTAGCTCAAATTTGGTGCTCGGCCACTACTATACAATTATTATTGCAATTATAGCCAACAACATTTAAGCCTGTATAGAAAACCAATTTAAAAGTGCCGCTGCAATATTTCAGTAAAATGGTGGATAAGATAAGACAATCACTTATCGATTCTGCTTCAGGCTGTATTTTACTCGTAATAAATAACATATATTATATCTTTTCTCACCTTCTGCTTAAGACTGTATTTTAGTCGTAATAAATAATATATATTAAATCTTTTCACACTCCCACTGTATCCATTAACATTCGAAAATGTTTCTCAATTTTTCGTGACACATTAATATTTACTATTAACCAAGAAAATGAGCTGTAGATCAATAGCGCTAATGGTTGCCCTCTTTGGTAGCTGAGTGGAAAACTTAAGATTTATATAAGATGTGAATTACAAAGAAATAAAACCCCAAACAAAGAAGATTCATTTCAATAACACATAATCTGCATTTTCAAATATCAGTTACAGCTTTTTATTGACCTCAGTGTTATGAGACATCAATCACATCCTATAAGTACAACAGTTCGAACAAGAAGGATTTTTCTACAAAAATTTTAGATAACAAGAGATAGAGATTGTCATTATCTTTTTACATGGGTCTTGTCTAAGATATAATTTTTTACAAAATATGAAATTATGTTGTTGACAATAATTATTTATTATTTTATTAACGATGAAGTCCATTTTATACGTGTCTCGAGAATATGATCAAATTTCAGCCACATTCCACATACAATGCTGTCGTGAATATTATTTGAATAAAATATAGGCATGGATATGACACACTCCAACATGTGAACCCTAATGAGTCTTTTACGTGTAAGATGGGAATCGGTTAGCTTCGGTGCCCACAAGTTACAGACAGGCGTGGGCCTGTTGACAATAAGTTACGCTACCAGTGGTTGTGAAGTAGAATGGAGGCCACTGGGCCGTAGACCCGCTGAAAAGAGTAAAAGCAGTGGTTTGCATGGCACAAGTGACAGGCAGAAGAAAAAAAATGGCTCCGAGCACTATGGGACTCAACATCTTAGGTCATAAGTCCCCTAGAACTTAGAACTACTTAAACCTAACTAACCTAAGGACATCACACACACACATGCCCGAGGCAGGATTCGAACCTGTGACCGTAGGAGTCCCGCGGTTCCGGACTGCAGCGCCAGAACCGCACGGCCACCGCGGCCACAGGCAGAAGAGGCCCACTGGAAAAACCCAGGTGTGTGTGTGTGTGTGTGTGAAATCTTATGGGACTTAACTGTTAATCTTACACACTACTTAACCTAAATTATCGTAAGGACAAACACACACACACACCCATGCCCGAGGGAGGACTCGAACTTCCGCCGGGATCAGCCGCTCAGTCCATGACTGTAGCGCCCCAGACCGCTCGGCTAATCCCGCGTGGCGCAACCCAGGTGTTGTGAGTACATGACTTGGAGTGACGCGTTAGCAGAACAGAGGCGCAGAGCCTTTTATAAATAGCCACTGGTTCACTAACAAGGCATTCTCCTGGATTGCGGAGTGTGTCACACCACCGGGTGCATGTAGCAGCAGAAGGGGCGCCAGTGTTCCAGTCCACGGCAGGTCGCCGTGGGCCAATGTGGGGTCCGCAGCCAGCCAGCTGCAGGCCATGCCGTGGCTCGCTACGGTGGGCAGTCTTGTTGGCTCCCAACACACGCTAAGGCATCCCAAGGCGAGGGCTGTAGATTTGGCTGTCAGATCGCTGCTTGTTGTTGCTGCAATCCTAATCACGAGAGAGAAGCACACAGCTGGCCACCCTGTCGCTCCCCATCGGGAGGCGCTGAGGCAACTGGGGATGGAGACCACTAAGTTAGCTGCCAGCGCATCCTGATGACGTCACACCTCCGCGGCCGTACACGGTTGACACATAGCAGTGTGCTACATGGATCGCTGAGGCAGATAGTCCGCGCCAAGCAATAATGCAGACAGCAAAGTGGTGTCCTCAGCATTGTGGGACGCGGTGACGCAGACCAAGAGGAATGGGGGCACTGTAGCTGGAAATAATAAATCACTTGGAAACTCGGATGAGTCTTATTACAGTGCGTCCTGACAGTTTCGATCCAGGTCCAGCATCCATCTACACTCTAAAGCAGGCTCTGGAATTCTGATTACAGCACGCAATACAAACTAATTCTGGTAGAACTGAACTATGCTGTGGAGACACAGTGTCTCATATTAAGAGGCTCTGCGTTCATAATTACATTGAAATATATACAACGATAACGACAATCAGAACCCATAGAGCATGCTTAAATGCGAGGGTTTTGTTACCAGTGGTACAAAGGCCACACATGAAACTTCACTCACGTAAGAATTTATCTTTCATAAATAGTGTAACAAAGATAAACAAGGGCGCCCATACCCAGGGGAAGGGGGTGGCACCCCATCTCCAGCTTCCCTAGCTCCCAGGGAAAAGAAAAGATTTAGTGCAGTCAAGTATTACCCAGAAGTTTAACAGGTTCAGAACTGGACCTTTTTAATGGGTACTAGCAATTCGCCATTTGTCTCCCAAAATATTGAAAGTATTCCATGCCCATAGGCCTTGCCACCCCATATGGGCGCCTTTGCAGATAATCTATGTTGAGAAGATGTAAGTAACGCTCTTTGGCACACAGAGCTTCTCACACCTTACCGTTAGTTAGGGAAGCAGTAAATGTCTAATCTGATATTCTCCAAGTCAGTAAACTTCACAAATTGCAAATCATGACCTTAGGGTCATCAACCACAACCATACAACACTTGAGTAGAGAGCATCTCGCCAGTATGCCTCTCTAACCGATCCTCACACGTATCGCATATGACATAAGCTTTGTTCATGAACTGTTCACATCTAAGTCTCTGCAGCAGGCCACCAGCTCGAGCCCCAGCCTGCAGGTAGTATCACTACGCCAGAACCTGATTGGCTGCAGACAGCTATTTAGGGGCTAGAACCAGCCCCGAAGCTCAGTTCATTCCGGATGCCGACCTCGTGTACTTCGGCGACTGAAAATTACTTCTTCGTCTCAGAATTGGACTTTTACTAGTGTTTATGTGTTACCACGAACCTCTGTGGAAATTTAGAAGTGAACTTTTGTTTGCCCCAATCAGAAGACTTTTACTGGCATCGTTATTGTTACTTTGTTACCTTTCGTTTACTGTTCAGTCATCAACCTTGTGAACTTACATCAATAAAAGTTTGTTTGTGGAAAATTGCGAACTGTCAGTCACAAAAGAGAGTATTTCAGTCAATATTGTCAAAAGCTTTCTCTAAGTCTACAAATGCTATAAACGTAGGTTTGCCTTTCCTTAACCTGTCTTCTATGAGAAGTCGTATGTTTAGTATTACCTTGCATATACTTACATTCCTCCAGAATCCAAACTGATCTCCGAAGTCAGCTTCTACCCGTTTTTCCATACATTTATAAGGAATTCGTGTTAGCACTTCGCAATCGTGACTTATTAAATTGATTGTTCGGTAATTTTCACAACTGTCAGCACCTGCTTTTTTTGGAATGGGAACTATTATAGTCTTCTTGAAGTCTGAGGGTATTTGGCCTGTCTCATACATCCTGCTCACCGCATGGAAGAGTTTTGTCTTGGCTGGCTCTCCCTTGTTTATATGGTACCACTGAATACTAAACAGCTGAATAGTCGGCCCCCGTCTGTGCCCTCTTTTTTTGACTTCAGAAAAGAAAGTTAAGTGTTCTATAAATTTCTTTCTGCTTTTTTGATGTTACATTACAAGCAGCTACACTGAGGAACTCTTGTGTTAAGATTTTTAGGTTCTAATAAAGTGTTTCACTACAAGTTTAGCCTTATTTGAGGTTTGGTCTTTGTACCACATCTACTATGTATGATCTAATCCAGTCATTAGCTTTACCTGTTATTCCTAATGATTCCACCTTATTTAGCAAAATACGATGGTCAAAGTATCAGCAGCCTTTGAAAGATCTAGTAATGTGCCTCTTACACACTCGTTCTCCTCAAGAGCATCATGTACCATCTTTCGATACTCTGCTACCTTTGACTGATTCTAATATTTCATTTTTCTACTATATTCGGCTAAAAATCGTTTTACAATCAATTTAGATCTGTAATGATAATTTTCTGATCAGTCTGCCTTCACGCAATGTATTAAAGCATCAAAGACTTTCTGCCAAGAATAGCAGCACCAGAAAGTAAAGAACGAATAACCTGGCTCACCATATGGGTATTACACAATGTTTGTCAATCAGCTTTATAATGTATTTTAATTTCCTTAATATAAAAACATAGTGATAAGAGTTGGTGATGAAATGAAATTTCAAAACGTTATATGTCAACTTCAGCGATGCAACAACTCGCCATCGATGGGTCCAGAGATGCTGCCTGAGCGACGCGCAGCAGCCGGCCGCATCAACGAATAATTAATTAACTGTCAAAAGTTGGCGTGGCGCTGCGTGTCTGTTTGTGTAAATGGTTCCTATTGTATGACGTAAGAAGGTGGTTAGTTCCAGAGTGATATATCGGGGTACGTCTCGGTCGGATAGGACACTGATCCACTGCGTGGTGAACTGAGGCACCGCAGTTGGTATTTAAGGCTTGGGAGAGGGAAAGAAGTTTTTCTGGTAAAACCAGTAAGCTATTTAGGTGCAGTTCACGGAGGCAGTGTGGATTCTTTGTGTTTTAAGCCCCTGTTCATATACGTGGCTGTGATGGTAGTTTCCTCCCAAAGCTGAGCTACGGAATGTATTTGGCCTCTGTGTGATTTTATAGATAGTCGCGGATGAGACACTGCTTTTGACGAATTTATGTACTAGGGTTATCTATTTATCGTCGTCCTGTGAACAGTTCGGTAGTGAGGAATAGTATGCTGTGATAGATACAGCGTGAGCCGTGTTAGAGAGAGATTTGCAGTTGATGCGTTTTTGGGAATCGTTGGAACCGATATCCTGTCCGTGGTGTACGATTAGTGCTCGCGGATCGCCCAGAGGTAATTGGGTTGTTAGCTGTTTTGATAGAGTGGTTCGGTAGCGACTGGTGTGTGTCGAGAAGGGAAAGGATCGAACACATTTTTGTTGTTGTTGTTCAAATACCACGTTCATACAGCGGACCTAGAACCGGCTCGTACAGATTCGAACTGTTTCACTGTAATATGAGAGATCGCACAAGTAGTTGAGTTGATAAGTGACGAGGATAAAAGTAACTACTTACAAGCAACACGCAACTAAAGGAAAACTTTCTTAGTCAACGTGACGAGTAGCCTATTTCAATTTAGGTAACTTAGCGGGTCGCGTTTTGCTAACGCCTGAAGAGGCTCAGAATTGTGTTAAATTGTTACTTAAGGTTAGGGTTAACGAGGCTGCGGCACCTAGGATTTTTGTTTATTTATTTATTTATTTTGATGATTTAATTTCCGTTTTTGTGGGATGTGTTAGTCTTTGCTGGCACTCGCTCACTTACGTGAATCAAATTGTATTGAGATACCTAGCCCCAACAAATAGCAGTTTTCTTGGTTTTAAAGAAACCTTTAGGTGTGGTCAATTATTAGCTGCTGTGTAGCTATATTTTGTGAGAAAAGAAAAGGTTTAGTTTCAGAGATATTAATAACGCTTTGCATGACACAATTTTACGATGTTATTTGTAGGTTTTGCATGATCAAAAAGTTCATTAATTGAGTTGATCCACGCTAAATATAAAGAGGGTAGATATTATAAACAGTTAAAACGATTTCATTGTTAGAAAGAGTGTCCTAAGTAACTTCAATTAGAAGTTCTCGAAAGTTATCACGGACAAGTCATCGATTATACTAATAACAAAGATTGGTAAATCTGTGGAATATGTTACGTCGTATTATTCCCATAGCAACGCTAGACTAAAGAGAAAGACATTTAATGGCAGAAGCAATTGTCTTAATCCTTATAGATATCGGTGAGAGTAACTTAAAGTAAATTAGTCGTAACACGACGGAATATTGGATATAAATATTGTAAGTAATTAAAAGATTAGGAGACTTTTCCAGAGATAGTGTGCTGCGTTGTGAGAATTTTGTTGTGTGTGAGAACAACTGCAAGCTTGAGGTAACGTTTACCTTGACATAATATAAACAGTTATTGTATTTAAAGTGGTTTGGTGTTTTATTTTGTTCGATAGTACGATAACGGGAGTTGTTATCGAAATCTGCCTGTCTCGTAATTGCTGCTCGATACTGTTTGTCGGTGTCATTGGAATGTTTTAGCGTGTTTATTCGTGGTGTAATAGTGTCACTGTACGATTACGACATTGTGTATAGTAAAGGTGCTGTTTATTATTATTCGACATTTGAGTCAGCCGCCTCGTCAATGTTTATGATTGCTGCAGTAGAAATTATCCGAGGGTTGATCAGTCTTCAATTTGTCTTTTAAGAGTGCAACTACGGTACGAGCTAGACTTCGCGTGTTTGCCAGGCGCTCCGCTACGACTAGAATCTTCTGAAAACTAATAGCGATCCACAGTCATAACATCGACTGTAAAATAAAAACTGTACCAAATTCATGCTGTAGTGATCGAGTGGTTCGTTCAAGCAATTTTGCGCGGCAGGAAGCCATACATCAGCGGTATAGTGACGTTGGTAGAGTACGTTCCGTTGTCGTTGTGAGTTCGATCCTGAGTACCGCCAGTTGGCTCGTTACAGCAGTTTTCATCAATTCTGTGATCAGTGTTATCACGTTCTTGTAACAGAGCACAGCCGCCTACACAATATCTGACAGTATTGCTTGGTTAGAACGCCCTTTAGTTTTCTTTTGTGAAAACTATTACATATCTAAAATATCATATTTTTCTGGAAATATCATTTCACAGCAACGCTTTATTTCTATTTTATTTGTGTTGTTTTATTTGCTATTAGATCTGGTTTGCAGTCCCATTCTCAGGTACTCCCTGTATGACACTCTTTCATGATCTTGCCCATTACTTAGAAGGATAATTTTTATGTGTGGGTCCATAGTTACTGAAATTTTTATTTCTAAAAGTAGCAGTTCCGCAGTAACACTTTATATCTTATTTATATTTCTTTGCAAAGAAGCAAATATAGATAAAAATGTACAATGAAACTGCTGCCTCAGAAAATTTCTTTGTCTTCTACTGACACGCTGCATTCTGTTAGCTACAAAATTCTTTGATCAGCACACTGTTGGATTTAGAATTCAAGTAACTTGTCTTGTAATAACATAATGGCAAATTGTAAACCTGTTATATTTTTATTTCGAAAATATAGTGTGTTCAATTCACAAAACAAATGTCTCATATTTTCAGTTGTTTATATATTTTCAACAGCAAAATAACGTAACATTGAGAATGTAACATTTGATACAAAAATATAAAGTTAATGAAGTTGTTAATGCGTTACTCAATTTGAAATATCACTCCACATGATATTGTTTCAATTTGAACTTCGCGTAAGGTAATGATGACAGAGCCACTGCTGAAAGAGTAAGAAACATGAAAAATGTAACAGAAGAAAGAACTCCAACTTTATCTTTCCCCAGAACTTTATCAGATGTATAGGATCCTCACAAAATATTTGTATTTATTTCTAAACACACTTCGTTCTCCACCTTAAGCATAAGGAAATGTGGCTGGTACACACAGAAATATTTCAAAATAAAAGGAATAAAAAAGTGTTAATGACTCATAAATTACCTTTATAATAGATATGGATAAAACTAAGTGTATGCGACTGCTGTGCTACAACAATTCTAATTTTTGAGAACATTTTTTTATTTTAATAACGTAAGAAAACTATTTTGTCACTGTATTTTTTTCTAAACATGATAGTTCTGCAAAGTGGCCTCCTAAAACTCGTATCAACGCTACGACTAGTAGATATGGATGTCAATACCCACTGGACTTCAGCTTGCAGACCGCTTGTTCATCTGACCCAGCAATGCGTAGTATGAGTAGGAAGCATTCACAAGCTGCAAGGGATGAGGCGAAGAATAAGAACATTTTCAAAGAAAACCCATAACAATAACAAATATTTATCCTAGTTCAAATCTCTGATTTCTTCCAAAATTAGAGAACTGAAAACAATTTCTACACACACACACACACACACACACATATATATATATATATATATTCCTGGAAATGGAAAAAAGAACACATTGACACCGGTGTGTCAGACCCACCATACTTGCTCCGGACACTGCGAGAGGGCTGTACAAGCAATGATCACACGCACGGCACAGCGGACACACCAGGAACCGCGGTGTTGGCCGTCGAATGGCGCTAGGTGCGCGGCATTTGTGCACCGCCGCCGTCAGTGTCAGCCGGTTTGCCGTGGCATACGGAGCTCCATCTCAGTCTTTAACACTGGTAGCATGCCGCGACAGCGTGGACGTGAACCGTATGTGCAGTTGACGGACTTTGAGCGAGGGCGTATAGTGGGCATGCGGGAGGCCGGGTGGACGTACCGCCGAATTGCTCAACACGTGGGGCGTGAGGTCTCCACAGTACATCGATGTTGTCGCCAGTGGTCGGCGGAAGGTGCACGTGCCCGTCGACCTGGGACCGGACCGCAGCGACGCACGGATGCACGCCAAGACCGTAGGATCCTACGCAGTGCCGTAGGGGACCGCACCGCCACTTCCCAGCAAATTAGGGACACTGTTGCTCCTGGGGTATCGGCGAGGACCATTCGCAACCGTCTCCATGAAGCTGGGCTACGGTCCCGCACACCGTTAGGCCGTCTTCCGCTCACGCCCCAACATCGTCCAGCCCGCCTCCAGTGGTGTCGCGACAGGCGTGAATGGAGGAACGAATGGAGACGTGTCGTCTTCAGCGATGAGAGTCGCTTCTGCCTTGGTGCCAATGATGGTCGTATGCGTGTTTGGCGCCGTGCAGGTGAGCGCCACAATCAGGCCTGCATACGACCGAGGCACACAGGGCCAACACCCGGCATCATGGTGTGGAGAGCGATCTCCTACACTGGCCGTACACCACTGGTGATCGTCGAGGGGACACTGAATAGTGCACGGTACATCCAAACCGTCATCGAACCCATCGTTCTACCATTCCTAGACCGGCAAGGGAACTTGCTGTTCCAACAGGACAATGCACGTCCGCATGTATCCCGTGCCAGCCAACGTGCTCTAGAAGGTGTAAGTCAACTACCCTGGCCAGCAAGATCTCCGGATCTGTCCCCCATTGAGCATGTTTGGGACTGGATGAAGCGTCGTCTCACGCGGTCTGCACGTCCAGCACGAACGCTGGTCCAACTGAGGCGCCAGGTGGAAATGGCATGGCAAGCCGTTCCACAGGACTACATCCAGCATCTGTACGATCGTCTCCATGGGAGAATAGCAGCCTGCATTGCTGCGAAAGGTGGATATACACTGTACTAGTGCCGACATTGTGCATGCTCTGTTGCCTGTGTCTATGTGCCTGTGGTTCTGTCAGTGTGATCATGTGATGTATCTGACCCCAGGAATGTGTCAATAAAGTTTCCCCTTCCTGGGACAATGAATTCACGGTGTTCTTATTTCAATTTCCAGGAGTGTATATATATATATATATATATGTGGGTGGCCCATTGATCGTGACTGGGCCAAATATCTCACGAAATAAGCATCAAACGAAAAATCTACAAAGAACGAAACTTGTCTAGCTTGAAGGGGGAAGCCAGATGGCGCTATGGTTGGCCCGCTACATGGCGCTGCCATAGGTCAAACGGATATAAACTGCGTTTTTAAATAGGAACACCCATTTTTTATTACATATTCGTGTAGTACGTAAAGAAATTTAAACGTTTTAGTAGGACGACTTTTTTCACATTGTGATAGATGGCGCTGTAATAGTCACAAACATATGGCTCACAGTTTCAGACGAACAGTTGGTAACTGTGAGATGTAGCTCTGTATACCGATCCTGCCTTGAAGGCGGTTAAGTGGGTGATGTGTCTCAGAGCTGGATAGTGACAGGTGGTGACGCGAGACTGGACGCGCGCGTAGTTTATGTATCAGCCGATAGAGGACAGTATTGGATAGGGGACTGTGATTTAGTTTCGATTGTGCCCACTAGAGTGCACTAAAGTAATAGAATGTTTTTCGTCAACTGTTCTAGTATTTTCATAAGGTGTTATTATGTCTTTTTGTGTATGTAAAATGTTATAATGGTATTTTAGCAGTATGAATGATGTTTGAGTGTGCTTTAAGGTTAATATGAAGATAATTGTTTAACGAGTTATGTAGTGGGATTTAGTGTGGGAACGTCTCGAAGAAGTATGGATGTGGACAAAGGGGATTTTTGTAGAATAGATTTGTAAAGTAAGTTTATGGTAAAGGGAAAGTTAATTCAGGTATAAATAACAGTAGTAAATAAATTAATGCATAAATAAAACTTCAGCATATTAGATAATTACGTCGGTAAAAAGTGCAGTCGTTAGGTTTACTATTTTGATGAAAAGCGCGGACTGACGCGGGAGAATTGGCTGTTGAGTAAACTGGCCAATGGTAAAGCAGTAATCTTCGCGCGCTTGTCTCTGCTGGTAGAGAAGACTTCAAGTATTCTAGAGAGGAGTCGGAGCCTAGCCATGAAACAGTTCGGACGTGTGTAGTAGTAGTTCTGATGGGAATGATAAGTTGCCGGATCTAGCAGTGTTTTACGTAGGAAGTCAGCATACATTGCACCATTTAGATTGCCATCGATAAAAGGGGGGGGGGCAATCATCCTTCCTCCCATAATGCCGCACCATACATTAACCCGCCAAGGTTGCTGATTTCCACCTGTCGCAGCCATCGTCGATTTTCCGTTGCCCAATAGTGCATATTATGCCGGTTTACGTTACCGCTGTTGGTGAATGACGCTTCGTCGCTAAATAGAACGCGTGCAAAAAATCTGTCATCGTCCCGTAATTTCTCTTGTGCCCAGTGGCAGAACTGTACACGACGTTCAAAGTCGTCACCATGCAATTCCTGGTGCATAGATATACGGTACGGGTGCAATCGATGATGATGTATCATTCTCAACACCGACGTTTTTGAGATTCAAGATTGTCGCGCAATTTGTCTGCTACTGATGTGCGGATTAGCCACGACAGCAGCTAAAACACCTACTTGGGCATCATTATTTGTTGCAGGGCACGGTTGACGTTTCACATGTGGCTGAACACTTCCTGTTTCCTTAAATAACGTAACGATGCTGCGAACGGTCCGAACACTTCGATGATGTCATCCAGCATACCGAGCAGCATACACAGCACACGTCCGTTGGACAGTTTGATCACAATAGCCATACATCAACACGATATCGACCTTTTACGCACTTGGTAAACGGTCCATTTTACAACGGGTAATGTATCACGAAACAAATACCGTCCGCTCTGGCGGAATGTTACGTGGTACCACGTACTTATACGTTTGTGACTATTACAGCGCTATCTATCACAAAGTGAAAAAAGTGGTCCAAATAAAACATTCATATTTCTTTACGTACTACACGAATATGTAATAAAAATGGGGTTCCTATTTAAAAAAGACGCAGTTGATATCCGATTAACGTATGGCAGAGCCATCTAGCGGGTCAACCATTGCGCTATCTGGTTTTCCCCCTTCAAGCTAGACGAGTTTCGTTCCTTGTAGTTTTCTCGTTTGATGCTTATTTCGTGAGATATTTGGCCTGGTCACTATCAGTGGACCACTCTATATATATATAAATATATACCGGTTTACTGGAGGACTTGAGTGAAATAAAATAGCTCTCGCGGGCCAAACACACCCACTGCGGTTAACAACCGTAGTTGTAAATCGGAGCTTGCTCCAACTAAGGTTGACAACCTTCGAAAGTCAAAAATGGAAAGGTCTTCTAGGAAAAAGATTCCACACACAACCTTATATCTAAATCAACATACTTTAAGAGGAAGCCAAGTAAACTTAAAACATGGAAACATCCAAGAAGGGGGAGTGGCAGCTAGACCATGTCTGTATGGACAAAAATTTTCTTAAGGAGATCGACAATGTTAAAGTACTGAGAGGAGTAGACACAGGCTCAGACCATTATATGGTTAAAATTAAAATAAAATTCACTCTGTTAAAGAAGAGGACAGGAAAAACTAATAAAATAAAAAGGAGGTTTGACCCACATCAGCTAACTGAAATAATAAGTACCAACAAATAACACAAACCATCAAATTAACAGATGAATTAGAACAACTAGTGCCTAATCTTAAAAGAGAAGCAGAGAATCTAGCTCCCTTGAACCCAAGAAGGAAACATGCGTGGTGGACATCAGAATGTGACAAATTCCATGAAGATAGACACCAAGCATGGTTAAAGTTTCAAACAACCTAAAACTGAAGAAAATGCCATCAACCTAAAAAATGAAAGAAAAAAATTCACACAAAATATTAGAAGAATCAAGAGAGGATTTCATAAAGATATTATAGACTCTATAGAAGGTAATTATCATAAAACCAACTCCAGGAACTACTATAAAATCTTTGGGAAACAACTGCAGCAATACGAGGCCCCTACACTAATACTGAAAGATGAAGATGGAAGAATGACACACAGTAACAAGGAAAATGCAGAAATCATGGGAAAAGCATTTAACAAACTTCTGAATTGCGAGGAACCCAAAGAACCGTTACAAATCAACATAAATACCCCAATAAAAACCAAACCAAACAAACTAGACCCTCCAACTTTCCAAGAAGTAGAAAAAATTCTTAAAGAACAAAAAAATTATAAGGCATGTGGAGAAGATCAGGTTTTGGTTGAAATGTGCAAAGATGCAAGTGACACAGTCAAGACCTCCTTACACATGGCTCTAACAAAATTTGGGTAACAGAACGATATCCCGAACATTGGACCACAGCTATCATCCACCCACTACACAAAAAGGGAGATAAGAGCAACCCAGACAACTACAGAGGAATCTCTCTCCTAGATTGCACATACAAATTTCTATCCAAGATCCTATATGAAAGAATCAAGGAGCAATTAGAACAGGAGTTAGGGGAATGTCAGGGAGGTTTCAGACCATGGAGAAGCTGTGCAGAGCAGATAATTAGTTTAAAGTTGATTATGGCATACTACATGAAACGGAACAAACCTCTGGCAATAACATTTGTAGATTTTAAGAAGGCATATGACTGTTTCCACAGACCTTCAGTATTAAAAATTTTAAGAAATCTAGGACTCCATCCAAAACTAATTAAAATAATACAACTCACTCTAACCAACACCAAATGAAAAGCGAAGTTTAGAGGAGAAATTTCGGAACGATTCCTCATAAAAACAGGTTTAAGACAAGGTGACTGCCTATCACCATTACTGTTCAACTGTGCACTGGAATACATAATGAGAGAATGGTACAAGCACAATCCAAAGATGATAAGAATTGGAAGTGCAAAGGATGATATTAGATTAAACTGCTTGGGATTCCCTGATGATCTTGCTCTCCTAGCCAACGCCGTTCAAGAAGCCAGGCAACAAGTGAAATCAGTACGAGAAATAGCAGAGAAAGTAGGCCTTAGAATATCATTTGAAAAACGGAGATTATGCTGAGTCACCACTTGCAAAGAAAATTACAATAGGAGAACAGGAAATCAAAATTGTTGATAAATTTAAATATTTAGGCGAAATAATAACATACAATCTAAATGAGAAGCCATCATGGCAGAATAGAATAAAAAAACTGAACTACACAAATTACATTACCAAAACTACATATAACAAAAAAAGCATATCTATAGATGCAAAATTAAAACAGTTACACAACCAGAAATAACGCATGCAGCTGAAACTATCTTCAAAACAACTAATACAGCAGAAATTGACAGAATACTAAAAATAGAAAGAAGAATAATTAGGACATGTATAAATAAACAGTATAAAATAAATGGACATTGGAGAGTAGCATCAAATGAAACAGTATATAAGAAAATAGAACCAGTCATGAGCACAATCAGGAAGAAACGCAATCCCATTCGTTGGACATCTGATGAGAACTAAAAAAAAATAATACAACAATTGTGGAACAGCAAGAGCGACATTAAATGGATCAGAGAAATTAAGGAAGATATAAAAGAACTTCAAATTACAGTAGATGACCTAAAAAACAAGACAGAGAAAACCGGAATACTGCAAGATCCGCAAACCAGACTACAAATGAAAATCAATAAAAGGAGTACAGGAAGAGTGGTCTCAGATGAAGAAAGAAAGAAAATATCAGAAAGAATGAAGAAATATTGGGCAGACAGAAGAGCAAAATACCTATATATCATATTAAGTTATTGTTGAACCAAATTGTATCCCTGTGTAACAATTTGTTTACAACTTTGTATTTTTGACTAGAGTGGTCCAATGAAGGCCATAAAATAAATAATAATAATAATAATAAATATACTGGGTGTAAATTTTTAAGTTGACAAACCAGAATAACTCGAAAAATAAGCCTCACACGAAAAAATTTGTAGAATCCAAGGTTGATTATTTTCGAAGGGGACATCTGATGGTGGTAAAATTAGCCCGTCACCCGAGCCCCCTGGGGATGGGGCGGGAGGCAACTTTAAAATTTCAAATGGGATCCCCTTTTTTTATTGCAGAATCAGATTCTACATAAAAAACGACGTACATTTTCTCTTAAACATTAGCTTTGATTCTTGGTACTAGGCGCTGTAATTCAAGAAAATCCATGTTCTTGTATTTGCGTGGAAAATGGTTACGGATAAATAAATAATACTTATTTACTTGATAAATTTTGATTCGCTAAAACTAAAACTCTTCGTCTCTCCCCATAGGGTGGAGTCTGAGAAAGAGAAATTAGAGTTTTACAAATGTTGACCCAAATATTAATTTTTTCCGCAGATTCGGAAAAAACGGCTTCTCTAACCTGTGGAATGCTGTAGCTGGAGGGTAAGGCTACAGAATTAGGTTTACTTAAGAAAATAAAGCGAAAAGCGATGCTGTGCATGAAAATTAAAAAGGGAGGAATCTCAATGGAGAATTTCATAAATATCATCAACTACAAAGATCACCAGACAAGTTCTTCGAATTCACGTGAATGATCAGACGAGCATTCGACTATCTCATCAACAAATTAAATACAAATGTTTTTTTACATGACCAAGAACTTTTAACAGCCAACATTTTGAGGAATGGCTATTACATGACTAACTACGATAAATACAAACATTAGTACACAGATTGATACCACCAGAAATCAAATTGTTTCAACGAATAGTTTCCTTAAAATCGGATGTTAAGTAATTCATAGCTGCCGTCGCGTCCGCTCCACTCCTTTGCCGAGAAGACGCGTGGCTGTCGCTCTCTGTCGCACGTGCTGCAGCGACAAGATTGAGACACGTTTGAATTCAAACGTCGCCAGTTGCAGCGGGAGACAGTCAGCGAAACAGATGTCGTTCACATACGATGCTTCCGTAACTACACCTGCGGTTGTGTTTTATAGCCTGAAGCACGCACTGTTGCTCTCTTCTGTCGCTCACGTAGTACACGACCTTACGAGGCCGTTTGCGACAGCTTTTTGTCGAACATCGTCACAGGCGATGAAACACGGATTCATCACTCCGAACCAGAAAGAAAACAGCCACCCTTGCAGTGGCGCCTCATTAATAATAATGAATTTTTTACATGTAATATGTAGAAACTGGTAATTGTCTACAAGATTGTGTGCATCGCAGGTACATTATTTACTACAGTGCAAGGACAGAACGTGTGCGTGCGAATTACTTACTCTCGCTGTATTTTGTTTAAGAATAGACTGCAAGAACGCCGCAGCAAATCCGTGCCTTCCCGGACTAAAATAAGTTCACGAACATGGCTTAATGACACAGAGCACTTTTGAATTATATAAAAAATCGCCTCACATTCATAACATACATGTTGCTTAAAATTGTGCTTATCAGCTTGTGATTGATAAACGCTCATTTTTTGGACCAGCTGGATGAAGAAGGCCAGAGAAACGGTTTTGAAGAAAATGGAAGAAACATATCTTTCATCAAGAGGAGACACCTCTTCACAATGGATATTTTTACGATAGACAACTAAGGGAATTTAAGAACGGTGTAGTGATTTATCAACGTATTTATCAGATTTACGATCCAACCACTGACTTCCATGTGTATCCAAATATGTGACTGGTTAACTTTCTCATGGAATATGTTATAATGGATATTCTACAAAAGCACGGTGAGGATGAATCGCGCATACTGGTAAAACGACTGGCAAAATCCGTTATTGTAGAAAGGGATGCTGTTAAAAAATAAAAGTGTAATATTGGAATAAAATTGTGCTCATTCCCTAGCAGTCCGAAACATCTTCAGTTTGTCCTCGTTTCTGGACGTTATAAATCATACACAAAAGAAAACTGTGACAATGGTTATTAGAATTCTGAAACTAAAACTATGATTAATTTTCTGGTGGAATAACCAACAAACAAGTTATGTTTTTCATAAATACTTTAACAAGTGGTCCACAGTTTGTACAGAATTGTGAAGTTACATAAATTTTCGTTTTTTGTCTGGATTGTCAGCCCAATGACTATGCGTCTCACACAAACTACATAGTGGTAACTGACGAGAACTTCACAGTCCATGATCGCTAAAACAGCATTTTATTAGATTACCAGTTTCAGCAAGGCTATGATGACATCATCGGATCTGCAAGAAGGCCGGCCGGAGTGCGCGTGCGGTTCTAGGCGCTACAGTCTGGAACCGAGCGACCGCTACGGTCACAGGTTCGAATCCTGCCTCGGGCATGGATGTGTGTGATGTCCTTAGGTTAGTTAGGTTTAATTAGTTCTAAGTTCTAGGCGACTGATGACCTCAGAAGTCAAGTCGCATAGTGCTCAGAGCCATTTGAACCATCTGCAAGAGGATGAACAGAAACTGATAGTAAAATATTTTTTGGTCACGATAACTCGATAAAGTGTCATGTAACACAACCTATAGAATTATAACATACCTTATACTATAAAATATTACAACATATTATCCGTCAGCATTGCAAGTCGTTTCACAATGCATATACTCTTCCCACTGTCATGAAGATCACTACAAATCTCTATGTGAAATGTAAAATTACTTCGACAAACATAAACAGAACTGTACAAGTGTTCGTGTTTACCACCAGCTGGCGACTGGCAGAGAAGTGGTATATACACAACGACCACTATGTACGTTCACTAGGTCGCAATGTGGCAGTGGACTGCATTTCCATCTTGTATACGTTACAAAACATAGATACATAACATAAAACTGTTGATATATCATTAAGTACCATTTTATTTACATTTACATACTATCCAAATCAAACAAAAATACTATGTGATCAAAAGTGTCTGGACACCTGGCTGAACATGACTTACAAGTTCGTGGCGCAGTCCATCGGAAATGCTGGAATTCAATATGGTGTTGGCCCACCCATAGCCTTGATGAGAGCTTCCACCGTGGCAGGCATACGTTCAGTCAAGTGCTGGAAGGCTTCTTGGGGAATGGCAGCCCGTCATTCACGGAGTGCTGCACTGTGGAGAGGTATCTATGTCGGTCGATGAGGCCTAGTACGAAGTCGACGTTCCAAAACATCCCAAAGGTGTTCGGTAGGATTCAGGTCAGGATTCTTTGTAGGCCAGTCCATTACAGGGATGTTATTGTCGTGTAACCACTCCGCCACAGGCCGTGCATTATGAGCAGGTGCTCGATCGTGTCAAAAGAAAGATGCAATCACCATCCCCTAATTTCTCTTCAACAGTGGGAAGGAAGAAGGTGGTTAAAACATCAATGTAGGCCTGTGGTGTGATAGTGCCACGCAAAACAACAAGGGCTGCAAGCCCCCTCCATGAATAACACGACCATACCATAACACCATCGCCTCCGAATTTTACTGTTGGCAAACCCACACTGTGTCATCGGATCACCACGTTGTGTACTGTGATTTGTCGCTCCACACACACAACGTTTTTACACTGTTCAATCGCCCAATGCTTACACTCCTTACACCAAACGAGGCGTCGTTTGGCATTTACCAGTATGACGTGTGGAGTATGAGCAGCCGCTCGACCATGAGGTCCAAGTTTTTCAACCACCCACCTAACTGTCATAGTGCTTGCAGTGGATCCTGACGCAGTTTGGAACTCCTGTGGGATGGTCTGGATAGATGTCTACCTACTACACATTACGACCCTCTTCAACTGTCGGCGGTCTCTGTCAGTCAACAGGCAAGGTCGGCCTGTACGCTTTTGTGCTGTGCGTGTCCCTTCATGTTTGTACTTCACTATCATATCGGAAATAGTGGACCTAGGTATGTTTCGGTGTGTGGAAAACTCGCATACAGCCGTATGACACAAGTGACACCCAATCAATTGACCACGTTTGAAGACCGTGAGTTCCACGGAGCGCCCAATTCTACTCACCCACTACTGAGGTCGCTGATATGGAGTAGGTGGCAGTAGGTGGCAGCAAAATGCACCTAATATGAAAAACATGTGTTTTTGGGGGTGTACAGATTTTTTGATCACATAGTGTATTCAAACATGACGAGAAAATTATTTTAGATTGGTAAACACAAGTGGTGTTGATACATCATTAAAACTTTACTTTGTAACATCTACATCTACATCTACATCTATACTCCGCGAGCCACCTTACGGTGTGTGGCGGAGGGTACTTATTGTACCACTATCTGATCCCCCCTTCCCTGTTCCATTCACGAATTGTGCGTGGGAAGAACGACTGCTTGTAAGTCTCCGTATTTGCTCTAATTTCTCGGATCTTTTCGTTGTGATCATTACGCGAGATATATGTGGGCGGTAGTAATATGTTGCCCATCTCTTCCCGGAATGTGCTCTCTCGTAATTTCGATAATAAACCTCTCCGTATTGCGTAACGCCTTTCTTGAAGTGTCCGCCACTGGAGCTTGTTCAGCATCTCCGTAACGCTCTCGCGCTGACTAAATGTCCCCATGACGAATCGCGCTGCTTTTCGCTGGATCATGTCTATCTCTTCTATTAATCCAACCTGGTAAGGGTCCCATACTGATGAGCAATACTCAAGAATCGGACGAACAAGCGTTTTGTAGGCTACTTCTTTCGTCGATGAGTCACATTTTCTTAGAATTCTTCCTATGAATCTCAACCTGGCACCTGCTTTTCCCACTATTTGTTTTATGTGATCATTCCACCTCAGATCGCTCCGGATAGTAACTCCTAATTATTTTACGGTCGTTACCGCTTCCAATGATTTACCACCTATGGCATAATCGTACTGGAATGGATTTCTGCCCCTATGTATGCGCATTATACTACATTTATCTACGTTTAGGGAAAGCTGCCAGCTGTCGCACCATGCATTAATCCTCTGCAGGTCTTCCTGGAGTACGTACGAGTCTTCTGATGTTGCTACTTTCTTGTAGACAACCGTGTCATCTGCAAATAGCCTCACGGAGCTACCGATGTTGTGAACTAAGTCATTTATGTATATTGTAAACAATAAGGGTCCTATCACGCTTCCTTGTGGTACTCCCGAAATTACCTCTACATCTGCAGATTTTGAACCGTTAAGAATGACATGTTGTGTTCTTTCTTCTAGGAAATCCTGAATCCAATCACAAACCTGGTCCGATATTCCGTAAGCTCGTATTTTTTTCACTAAACGTAAGTGCGGAACCGTATCAAATGCCTTCCTGAAGTCCAGGAATACGGCATCAATCTGCTCGCCAGTGTCTACGGCACTGTGAATTTCTTGGGCAAATAGGGCGAGCTGAGTTTCACATGATCTCTGTTTGCGGAATCCATGTTGGTTATGATGAAGGAGATTTGTATTATCTAAGAACGTCATAATACGAGAACACAAAACATGTTCCATTATTCTACAACAGATTGACGTAAGCGAAATAGGCCTATAATTATTCGCATCTGATTTATGACCCTTCTTGAAAATGGGAACGACCTGCGCTTTCTTCCAGTCGCTAGGTACTTTACGTTCTTCCAGCGATCTACGATAAATTGCTGATAGAAAGGGGGCAAGTTCTTTAGCATAATCACTGTAGAATCTTAAGGGTATCTCGTCTGGTCCGGATGCTTTTCCGCTACTAAGTGATAGCAGTTGTTTTTCAATTCCGATATCGTTTATTTCAATATTTTCCATTTTGGCGTCCGTGCGACGGCTGAAGTCAGGGACCGTGTTACGATTTTCCGCAGTGAAACAGTTTCGGAACACTGAATTCAGTATTTCTGCCTTTCTTCGGTCGTCCTCTGTTTCGGTGCCATCGTGGTCAACGAGTGACTGAATAGGGGATTAAGATCCGCTTACCGATTTTACATATGACCAAAACTTTTTAGGGTTCTTGTTTAGATTGTTTGCCAATGTTTTATGTTCGAATTCGTTGAATGCTTCTCTCATTGCTCTCTTTACGCTCTTTTTCGCTTCGTTCAGCTTTTCCTTATCAGCTATGATTCGACTACTCTTAAACCTATGATGAAGCTTTCTTTGTTTCCGTAGTACCTTTCGTACATGATTGTTATACCACGGTGGATCTTTCCCCTCGCTTTGGACCTTAGTCGGTACGAACTTATCTAAGGCGTACTGGACGATGTTTCTGAATTTTTTCCATTTTTGTTCCACATCCTCTTCCTCAGAAATGAACGTTTGATGGTGGTCACTCAGATATTCTGCGATTTGTGCCCTATCACTCTTGTTAAGCAAATATATTTTCCTTCCTTTCTTGGCATTTCTTATTACACTTGTAGTCATTGATGCAACCACTGACTTATGATCACTGATACCCTCTTCTACATTCACGGAGTCGAAAAGTTCCGGTCTATTTGTTGCTATGAGGTCTAAAACGTTAGCTTCACGAGTTGGTTCTCTAACTATCTGCTCGAAGTAATTCTCGGACAAGGCAGTCAGGATAATGTCACAAGAGTCTCTGTCCCTGGCTCCAGTTCTGATTGTGTGACTATCCCATTCTATACCTGGTAGATTGAAGTCTCCCCCTATTACAATAGTATGATCACGAAACTTCTTCACGACGTTCTGCAGGTTCTCTCTGAGGCGCTCAACTACTACGGTTGCTGATGCAGGTGGTCTATAGAAGCATCCGACTATCATATCTGACCCACCTTTGATACTTAGCTTAACCCAGATTATTTCACATTCGCATTCGCTAATAACTTCACTGGATATGATTGAATTCTTTACTGCTATAAATACTCCTCCACCATTGGCGTTTATCCTATCCTTGCGGTATATATTCCATTCTGTGTCTAGGATTTCGTTACTGTTCACTTCCGGTTTTAACCAACTTTCCGTTCCTAATACTATATGCGCACTATTTCCTTCAATAAGAGATACTAATTCAGGAACCTTGCCCTGGATACTCCTGCAGTTTACCAATATTACGTTAACTTTTCCTGTTTTTGGTCTCTGAGGACGGACGTTCTTTATCAACGATGATAATGTCCTCTCTGGTAAGCCGTCAGATATTTTATCGTTTCGCCCAAGGGGGGGTCCCTCTAACCTAAAATCCCCCGTGTGCACGCCACACGTACTCTGCTACCCTAGTAGCTGCTTCCGGTGTGTAGTGAACGCCTGACCTGTCTAGGGGGGCCCTACAGTTCTCCACCCAATAACGGAGGTCGATGATGATTTACTTTGTAGATAAGATGTAAATGAAGGTAGTGGTCATATGTACCTCTCGATTTAAATTATGTCGTTGAACGACATGACCACTTATACTGACCCTACGATTTTTGAAAAAAAAACATAAATTATTGATTTGGATATTTAAGTGTATTACAGAGACTTAGAAATTCTGTAATAAAAGACTGTGTACTCTTTTATAAGCATACATTATTCTTAAAATTTGTTCCATTTTTCGATGTACTGCGTATATTTATGTTACTTCGTATACAAATTCCAAATACAAGTCGAAATAATTTTAATTTTTATAGTTTTATGAAACAGATTATGATGATTGTCGTTCTAGACACATTCACACCAAGTAACTTAAACAATGAGTGAAAAATGTGATGCAGATGAGCTTCGTAATACTATTGTTAAAATTATATAAGTTTTGTTACTGTTTCTTAATGTTGAGCTGTTTATAATATTGTGTGCAAGGCATGACTTTTTGAAAAATATAAGGAAACATATATTGTCCAGCTATTATGATGAGAAAATCGAAATGTACTACAGGCATTCAGATGAACATTACAAGCACGACACAAATTACCCCACAACACTGATATACGACCTTGACCTTTCTTTTTAAGCACTTATTTACATGTAACATACTGAGAGCCTAATAATGTCTTTGTTCTCTTCTATATGTCAAAAGTATTTTTATCCTACTTAATTTATCAATGTTATTACTTCAAATGTATATCACATTTCGGTATTTTCTTATTTAGATTGTATATTAATG
This sequence comes from Schistocerca cancellata, assembly GCF_023864275.1. Lineage (NCBI taxonomy): Eukaryota > Metazoa > Arthropoda > Insecta > Orthoptera > Acrididae > Schistocerca > Schistocerca cancellata. The sequence continues at coordinate 254,575,291 of NC_064634.1, forward strand.
AAAATAAAAATGGTCCTTAATAATGTATTAAACAACTATATCTAACTATAGATCGATGTTTCGTGCTATACACAAGATGGCAATCCCCTCAAATTTTACAGTGCCACCTGATGAATGCACGATGTGGTCATAATTTTTACACCATTCCTCTGTCAGTCATCAGCTGGTGGTGAATATGATCACTCCCATTTGGAGCGATACAATATATGTTTGTGTATAGTAATTTTACATTTGACATGCCGATTTGTACAGTTTGTACAGAAACCAGATGGCAGTTATAAGAGTCGAGGGGCACGAAAGGGAAGCAGTGGTTGGGAAGGGAGTGAGACAGGGTTGTAGCCTCTCCCCGATGTTATTCAATCTTTATATTAAGCAAGCAGTGAAGGAATCAAAACAAAAATTTGGAGTAGGAATTAAAATCCATGGAGAAGAAATGAAAACTTTGAGGTTCGCCGATGACATTGTCATTCTGCCAGAGACAGCAAAGGACTTGGAAGAGCAGTTGAACGGAATGGACAATGTCTTGAAAGAAGAATATAAAATGAACATCAAGAAAAGCAAAACGAGGATAATGGAATGTAGTCGAATTAAGTTGGGTGATGCTGAGGGAATTAGATTAGGAAATGAGACACTTAAAGTAGTAAAGGAGTTCTGCTATTTGGGGAGCAAAATAACTCATGATGGTCGAAGTAGAGAGGATATAAAATGTAAACTAGCAATGGCAAGGAAAGCGTTTCTGAAGAATAGAAATTTGTTAACATCGAGTATAAATGTGTCAGGAAGTCGTTTCTGAAAGTATTTGTATGGAGTGTAGCCATGTATGGAAGTGAAACATGGACGATAAATAGTCTGGACAAGAAGAGAATAGAAGCTTTCGAAATGTGGTGCTACAGATGAATACTGAAGATTAGATGGGTAGACCACTTAACTAATGAGGAGGTATTGAATAGAATTGGGGAGAAGAGGAGTTTGTGGCACAACTTGACAAGAAGAAGGGACCAGTTGGTAGGACAAATTCTGAGGCATCTAGGGATCACCAATTTAGTATTGGAGGGCAGCGTGGAGGGTAAAAATCGTAGAGGGAGACCAAGAGGTGAATACACTAAGCAGATTCGGAAGGATGTAGGTTGCAGTAAGTGCTGGGAGATGAAGAAGCTGGCACGGGATAGAGTAGCATGGAGAGCTGCATGAAACCAGTCTCAGGACTGAAGACCACAACAACAACAACATGAAAATGGGAAGTATATATACAATGTGAAACGCCTTGCAACACTGATGAACAATTTGTTGTAATATTTTAACCCATAACATATGTTACAATTCCATAGATTGTGTTACACGACAATTATCAAGATATGATATCATGACTGAAAAACATTTTTTGGAGAATTTCCGTTAATCCTCTAGCGAATCCGATGAAGCAGTATAGCTCCATCGTTAGCAGTCTTCCAATAAAATACGTCTTTAGTGATATTGGATTGCAATGTTTTCTTTCGTTTCCATACATTGTAGCTCGTCCCCATATTCACAATGACAAGGATATACAGCCTTGCTAAGTACGAATCGTACCAGCTGTGTTGCGAAATTGGCTTAACTGTGATCAGTGCATTCCCTACTCAATCATTCTATACAGATGTTGGTGATACAGTATTATCAAGTATCCATATTCACTAAGAAGGGAATTACATAAATGTATTTGCAGCAGATGCATTCGCATACGCATCCAGACGTAATTTGGAGTTTACATGCAATTTTCAGGGATATCGATAACTGGAAATTGGCGTTAAGTTAAAGGTCCGGTAGTTGTAATAGATTTACGAACATTTATCCAATAATCTCAGCCACATAAAGGGAAACTTACGCTAATAAATTACGCTGATGAAAGACACAAGTGTGCAAAGCAACAATAGTGCCTATGCATACTAACCGAAAGAAAGGCTCCCCTGTTGATCGGGTAGATATATCCAGCAGTTAGAAGGAGTGGTTTCTGGGCGCGGCTGATGAGGATCCTCATGGATCGCTTGAATCGTGGATCTGCATCCACCCAAGAACAGCAGTACGCTGCAGTCGAAACAGCATCTGCCTGTTGACATGTGAAAACTGATTCTGTATATCCTGTAACCCCAGTTGTAGAGATTGCTTTTCTTCCTTATAGATGGCTATCGAAATACCCAATACATTCTGCTGAGAAAAGTATTCCTACAGCTGCAAACTCTACGATCACAGAAGAAAGGGAATGTGAATAGGAAATACTTGCTGGATAGCTGCAGACTTAGTCATTAATAAATCGCGTTCCTCGGACTATAGACGGCACATAGTGGTGAACGTAGTCAGCTCTGGAGGTAAGCAGTGTTATTCCCTTCTGGGTAAAGTAGTCTCAGTTGTCATACATTTATCTTTGATTAGGGATTGCTCCATTTGCATCTGCACTTGCTAGAACAATAGGTTTGTTTGGTGGTTCTACTTTGAGGCATACGTGTTTCTTCTTTACTGCTCTGCACCCACATACATTTTTTGTGATATCATATCATCATCAAAGGATTTCATCTAACTATATTGTCAAATGATAGGTAAATGTTGAGCACGTAAATGCATGCTCATCGACTTTTTGTGCATTTTACTCTGTTACTGAATGTTTATCAAACGAAAAAAAACGATATTTTGCATCTTGATGTGGGGAAAACTCTATATGACAAACAATGCCAGTTAATAATACTGTATCTGGAGACTATCAGTGCAGTTGGACTGAATCAAATATATCTAAACCAGGAAGTAGAGGTATTTATTTATGTCTTATAGTAGTTGCTACATTTATAAATACACAAATTTTCTAAATAATTGATGCAGGGGAGCATCAGCAGAGTTTCAGTAGGCAGAACTATCCATAGATCTTTTGCACAATAAATCATGATAGTGTCATTTTACATTCACATTGGTAATGAATTTCTAAATGTGGTTTTATACCATTGAGTAAGTGACGAAAAACCTTTGTTACAGTACTATGCATCTATTTTCGTGCTAATGACGATCTTAATGTGTTGCAATGAATGTCTTTTCTTCTCCTGAGGTTTTAATTATTACGTCATTGTTTCTTTATAACAGAAGTTGGTTATTTTCAAAGAGCCTATGCCATGTGACATTACTGAATGAAGTGTGGAAAATGTGGAATACGGAATATGCAAAGTATGTCACCTTACTAATTTGTCTCTCTCCAAGATCTGCAATGCTTCTAAGTGCAAATGTGACCGAACTTAATAGTTTAAAAACTTCTAAAACATTCTTTTATCGGATTAAAGTCTCATTAATAAGTACACCAAAAATTTTTAAATTTTGTATGCTATTTATTATTTCCTCAGCATATGTTACACTTATCATTCTTGAAATTCCGCTAGGTGTGTAGAATGAGTGTATTGTGTCTTTTTAAATTTGAGCATTGGCCATTCACATATAATCACTCAGTTATACTTTTAAGAACTCTGCTTATCATTTCTTCTGTTTCTGTATGTATACTTCGACAGATTACAATACTAGTGTCATTTGCACAGAAAGCTCTTTCTACTTTTTGAAGATGGAAGATCGTTTATATGTATGCGGAACAATAACAGACCTAAGACTGAATCTGGGGGAACCTTGTACGTGATTGCTCCCCAGTCAGAATTAAGTCCCAGACTACATTGGTTGAATTATGAAGAACAACTTCCACCCTTCTTTTGGTTAGATGTGATGTTATCCATGGTTGGCTATATACCATGAATCTCACAAAACTCCAATTTATATAGGAGAATACTGCGATTCACACAGTAAAATGC